>NC_052330.1:18427505-18495005 GCF_016432855.1 Salvelinus namaycush | reverse complement strand
GTGGGGGGAGGTTTCATTGTGTGTGTGTGTGTGGGGGGAGATTTCATTGTGTGTGTGTGTGTGTGGGGAGGTTTCATTGTGTGTGTGTGTGTGTGGAGGTTTCATTGTGTGTGTGTGTGTGTGTGTGGAGGTTTCATTGTGTGTGTGGAGGTTTCATTGTGTGTGTGTGTGTGTGTGTTCCTAGAGTAGTGATATTGAGTCTTACTTTTTTTCTTGCTACTACCTTTCTCTCTCTCTCTCTCTCCTTCCCCTCTCTCCTTCCCCCTCTCCCTCTCTCTCCTTCCCCTCTCTCCTTCCCCCTCTCCCTCTCTTCTTCCCCCTCTCCCTCTCTTCTTCCCCCTCTCCCTCTCTTCTTCCCCCTCTCCCTCTCTTCTTCTCCCTCTCCCTCTCTTCTTCTCCCTCTCTTCTTCCCCCTCTCCCTCCCTCCCCCTCCCTCCCTCTCTCTAGATCACGGTGTGGAAGAGGTACAGTGATTTCCGGAAACTTCATCACGACCTCTGGCAGCTACACAGGAATCTCTTCAGCCAATCAGAGCTCTTCCCACCCTTCGCCAAGGCCAAAGTGTTTGGTAAGGGGCCGCTATTAACATATTACCTGACATGGTGTGTGTGTAAAATAAACACAGTGTAATAACATATTACATGACATCTGTAATAACATATTACATGACGTGTGTAATAAACAGTGTAATTACATGACGTGATGTGTGTGTGTAATAACATATTACATGACGTGATGTGTGTGTAATAAACCCAGTGTAATAAGTGTGTGTGTGTGTGTGTAGGTCGTTTTGATGAGACGGTGATTGAGGAGAGGAGGCAGTGCTCAGAAGATCTGCTCCAGTTCTCTGCTAACATCCCAGCCCTCTACAGCAGCCAGCACATTCAGGACTTCTTCAAGGTACACACACACCACACACACACTCATCATAAAGGCTGCTGCTACTCTGTTTATCCTGATGCGTGGGCACCTTACCCCTATACATATCTACTTCTATCGATCCAGTATCCCTGCACATGGTACTGGAACTGACCCTGTATATAGTATGCTTACTTTCTTGTGTTCTTATTTTTTATATCTGGTGTGTTTTTGTTATACCTTGTTAGTTTTAGTATTACATTGTTATTGATTACTGCATTGTTGGGGTTAGAGCTAGCCAAAAAAGGCATTTCACTGCACTGAAACGCATGAACACACACACACAAACCTTCAAGGTATTGGTCCACCTAGCATCACGTTGCTAATAAACATCTGTCCCTGACTCCTCATAGGCTCACTGTCCAATGGGCTCTCTCTCTGGTTGTTGGTTGGTTGTGTTTCAGGGAGGGGAGGTCAGCGACGGCTCAGAGCTTATTGGACCGGCCGAACCCTTCTTGGACTTCCTGGCTGACAGCCTATCAGACTGCGGCTCTGAAGGTAGGGCGGGACCTGAGGAGTATTCATTACAGTTTCATCCCAGTTTAACCTCATATTTGAGGGAAAAGGACACCTACCCTCGTATCACTCATTGTCTGTGTGTTTCTCTCCCCAGTTCAGAGGGATCTCGGTGGAGTAGATGATTTGACCATTACCAGTCAGTCTGAATATGGAGGTAAAAACAATATTGTGTGTGTGTGTTTCTACAAACATTGTCTGTGTGTGTGTCTACCCTCCTGTATTTGTGTGTTGTCTGTACTGATGTCTATGTGTCCCCTCCCCAGGTCCGTCCAGTGACAGTGACCTGACTTCCCTGGCCGTAGACATAGACTCTTTGGCTGAGCTGGACGATGGCATGGCCTCTGGCCGTAGCTCGCCCAACCAGCCACTGGGAGGCTCCAGCACCATCACCAGTACCCACAGCAGCCCCTCTCTGCCCCCCCTGTATGACTACCAGCAGCACCACCATCAGCAGCACACCTCGAATCCAGCCCCCGGCTCCCCAGCCCCCGAGGTCAGCCGAACCAGCAGGACAGCGCTGTTCCCCTCCAGTCTGAGGAGAGGTAACGCTAACGCCAGGGAAACCAAGAGAGACTACCTGGACAGGGCTAGCGAACACATCCGATTGGCTGTGCAGAAGGAAGCAGAGCAGGACTACCAATCAGCGTTCTCCTACTACAGGAGCGGGGTGGATTTGCTTCTGCAAGGGGTGCAAGGTAAGGTACCTTGGAGGGAAACACTAGGTACTTTGTTGAGGAGACAATATGTTTGTTTGTTTGTTGTGCTGTGTTAATGGGTTCTGTTGAGAGGAAGCGATGGCCAGCCATTTGTCACTAATGACTGTTATTAACTCAACACCCCTTAAAACGTCAATTACAGCTCTTAGTCCAGACACACACTGCTACACTACACAATACCTCTCACACTCTCTCGTTTTCTCTCTCCCTTTCTTTCTTGTCTTCGCTCTTGCTCGTATTCATACAAGCACTTGCACTCCCTCAGAGTTCTGCCCGATTAGGGGGAAATTGTGTATTGGTGCAAATGCGGCACGTGATTTAATTTTTTACATTTTGATTTGAACTTTTATTTAACACGGCAAGTCAGTTAAGAACAAATTCTTATTTTCAATGACGGCCTAGGAACTGTGGGTTAACTGCCTTGTTCAGGGGCAGAACAACAGATTTTTACCTTGTCAGCTCGGTGATTCAATTTTGCAACATTTCGGTTACTAGTCCACCGCTCTAACCACTAGGTTACCTGCCGTCACAATTTGATTGATTGGCTTTGCAATCTGAATTGGCTGGTTCTATTGGCTGGTGTTTGTATCTTACATAATTCTCCTTCCCTCCATCTCCCCCTCTCTCTCCAGGCGAGCCCAGCCCTACGAGGCGGGAGGCTGTGAAGAGAAGGACGGCTGAGTATCTGATGCGTGCTGAGCAGATATCCAATCAGCATCTGAGAAACAGCATGGGTCAAGGGTCAACACAGACAGTGGTCAGTGGCTACAAACAATCTCATTGGCTCACTGATGCACCCTTATAATCATTATTGTAAAAGACAACATTTCTTCTCAATGACTTGCCTGGCTTTATATAAGGTTATATAAAATCAATCTTGTCCATCTATCTCAGGCCATGGGGGCACAATGTTCTACCGCCACATGCAGAGGGGGTCAGCAGAGTCCAGCCGAGGAGCTCAGGGCCTACATGGTGCTGGGGGTCATCGATAAGGTCAGTCTGGGGAAGGATGGGTTGAAGTGCAGTCATATAGACTGTTTGTTTTAGGTTGGTGCAGATGGAGAGGAAGCTACTTTAGACTATAGATAAGCATCCTGTGGGCAGTTATCATCAGTTTGAAGTGGTTTCCTCATCTCCTTTCCTGGATCTAAGTAGAAAGACTACGGTGTTACCTGTTTTCACCTATCCATGTCTTTTTAAAATCAGCTAGGATCAAGGAAAGGAGACGAGGAAAGAAAGCCAGTGTGTGTGTGTCGGGGTGCCACAAGGTCAGTTTAGGTTACTGGTCCTCTCAAACAGCTGCTGGCAAAGTGACTCCAGCACTGGAGCATGAAATGACTTGGCAGGCAGAGCGGACATCGCACAACACAGAATCAATGGAGCTCAGCACAGGCCAGAGCCACAGCTCTTTACACAACCAAACACATATCAAATGGACACAGTGTAACACATGTGTTAGTGTAGCCCTACACACAACTAAAACCATACTATGTTTGCACACAACTCAGCAACACAACTAAGCACCTGCGGGTATTTGCTCCCTTATTCTGTGCATATAAAAATGGCGGCCAACGAAAGACAACAAAAACAGTTTTTGTCACCTAATGGACAATGACATACACAGCTCTTCTCCTTCTCCTCCCTCCTTCTCTCACTTTTAATTGGGGACAGGGGGACAGATGGAGAGAGCTCCTCACCCCTGCGCCTCCTCTCCTCTCCCCCGTCCCTGATGTTGGTGTGTTAATTATATTAGCGTCCTGGCTAGCACTTTCACTCTGTTTACTCACAACTCCATTCATATCCATTTAGCCTGCACCTGTTTGGGCCCAGCCAGGGTCACAGAGAATAAAACACACACACACACACCCCGCCACATATGCTCCAGCTCTCCCCTGAGAGAGGGAGCAGGAGAGAAATGGAGATGTCAGAGAGAGGAGGAGAAGTGAAGGAGAAAAGAAATGAAGATGTCAGGAAAGAGAGAGGAAGGGAGGGGGTGCAGGGAGGTGAAACGGACATGATTTAAGAGGGAGGGAGGCAGGGAAGAGATGGAGGGATACTGCAATGTTATGTCTGGATTTTAATTTAGTCTTTCCCCTCAGGTTCTTCTGGTTATGGACAAGAGAACCCAGGAGACCTTTATTTTGAAAGTAAGTCTATGTGGTGAATTAGTAGTCCTACTAGTGTGTGTGTCAGTCCCTAGTATTCAGGCTAGCGGTGTGTGTGAAAGCCACCATGTGCCCTGAGTGTAACGGTGTGTATGTGAGAGTCACCATGTGCCCTGAGTGTAACGGTGTGTATGTGAGAGTCACCATGTGCCCTGAGTGTAACGGTGTGTATGTGAGAGTCACCATGTGCCCTGAGTGTAACGGTGTGTATGTGAGAGTCACCATGTGCCCTGAGTGTAACGGTGTGTATGTGAGAGTCACCATGTGCCCTGAGTGTAACGGTGTGTATGTGAGAGTCACCATGTGCCCTGAGTGTAACGGTGTGTATGTGAGAGTCACCATGTGCCCTGAGTGTAACGGTGTGGTGTGTATGTGAGAGTCACCATGTGCCCTGAGTGTGACCTGTGTAATTGATTCTAATGGCCGTGTCCCTGTCAGCTCTCCTGCTCTGGGGCGAGACGTGTGCCAGATGCCATCCAACAGCACGCCACAGGCACAGACGACAAACACACACACACACACACGCACACACTCTCACTCATTCCTGCACTGAAGCCTAGAATAACTCAGATGTACTGTATACGTCTTAATGAATACAGACACAGGGAGTCGGGTTGGCAGGGCAATGTTTGCACAACCTCAATGCAATGTTTCTCCTTCATCCCTCCTCTTGGCCTCCCTCCCTCAGGGCTTGAGGAAGAGCAGTGACTGTGGGAGACCCAAGCGGACCATCATGCCTCACTCTGTACCCCACATGGTGCGGCTGAGGAAGTTCATTGTCTCAGAGGACACTGTGTTTCTTCTGCTACATTACGCTGAGGGTATGATGCACACTTCTTTTGTCTCCCTCACTCTATCTTTCATATCTCTTCTCTCCTTTATCTCCCTCCCTTCACTCACTCCCTGCCTGCCTGCCTACCCTTGTTGTAGACAGATGTTTGATAGAGTTGGGTGTATGTCACAGGTCATTATTCTGAATACCAGGTGGTGCTGCGCTTCATTAGCTATGCTAACACCTGGGCCTCCTTATTTTCCACTCACCAACGTGTGTGTGTGTGTGTGTGTGTGTGTGTGTGTGTGTGTGTGTGTGTGTGTGTGTGTGTGTGTGTGTGTGTGTGTGTGAAAGAGACAGACTCTGATAGCAGTTAGAGTAACTGCTATCCTCACACTTGTATTACTTGCGAAAAGACATTTATTTAAAAAAAAAAAAAATGTTATGCACCTATTGATTTTTGTTTACCATCATTTAGAAAATGAATGCGTTTTTCATATGGCATTCAAATATTTGATTGGCTGGCGCAATATTTGATTTGGAAAACTAGATAAAATGATATGATGCTTCAAATGGTAGATACAATCCAAGTCTAAGAAAAGCACAGGTGAAACTAGTGCGTTACAGTATAGCGAATCTGTCCCACATGGGAAGAGCAGACAAACAGCCAGCAAAGTAGTTGAGAGCAGACAGAGGGAGGCAGTGACCTGAGTGACATTCTCCAGTCCAACATGTGGTTGTTTTTCCTCCTAAGTGATCGTGCTGCCCTACTATCATTATCACCGCCAGCAGCACACACCCTATTCAGTCTCATCATACACAACAGATGCTGTCCTACAATCACTCACACCACAGCTGGATTAGAGTGTGTGAGTGTGTGTGTGTTTGGGGAGGAGTGTGCCCGTCTCTGCCTGCCAAGGACAGTTTCTAAATGTTATCATGACCCTTGAGGTAATTGAGTCCCCAAAACAATTAAACTGTTTTCACCATAATGTTGTTTTTTCCTTCTATTTACCTTTTGAGCAACCCACCTTGCCAACCAAAATGTTCTTACTTTGATCATTCAACAAGTTTCAATTCTCCCCATCTCTTTGTCTCTTCTCTCTCTCTCCTCTGTCCAGGTGGGAAGCTGTGGTCTCACATTGGGAAGTTCCTGCGTAACTCCAGCCCGGAGGACAGCTTCGACATTCCCTTCATTCAGAAAAGCCACACTACGGCAGTCTACTCTGCCCAACATGCTGCTCCCAAGCTGGGCTTGGACTCTGGCAGCTCTGGGTCTGGGCCTGGAGCTGGGTCTGGTTCTGGATGTGTGCTCCAGAGGCAAGAGGAGTCTTCTCTTGTCCTCCCCCAGAAGAGTGCTCTGCCTCCTGGACTGGCTGACCGCCTTAGGCCCCAGCCGGACTCTGGAGCGACCTCTGAGTTAGAGGAGTGCACCGACAGTTATCTGAATCTCTGTAATGAGTACGAGCAAGAAAAGGTAGAACCAGAAGCTCTAGGAGAGGGGGAAGAGAAGGAGGGAGAGGGGTGTGTGTCGAGAGGACAGGAAGCATCGTCGCTGGATGTCACCGTCACCACGACGACCACTTCCTCCAGGACTCGCTCACTGCTTAGCAACGACAGCCTCTGCTCTCCAATCAGCGCCCAGGAGCTGCGTTTCTTTACTCAGACGGCCGGGGATCACAACAACGGGCGTTGCCAGGAAATCGGGCAGGACCACGGCGAGGTGTTCAGCCCCTTGCTCTCCCCCGCCGTTCCCCTCTCGTTGGACCAGTCCAAACGCACCCCCATGGAGTTCTTCCGTATCGATAGTAAGGACAGTGCTAGCGAGGTGACGTGGTGTCCTGACTCGGCCGAGCTGAGGCCCAAACCAGACCCTTCCAAGCCACTCCCCTTCCTGTCCACCTCTGACCTGGGCTCTGAAGTCACAGACCTGTCGGACTTTGTGGAGGAGGTGAAAGGTCATGGAGGTGGGTCTGACTGGTGGGGTCTGGATGGTAGTGACCAGGGCTCTAATGAATCGGTACCAGTCATCTCCTTTAAAGAGGCAGTGGTGGAGGACGAGGGTCGACCCCCTGACCTCCTGGTCAACCTGCCTGGGGTCATGGGTGGGGAGGGGTTGGTGGGGGTAACTGGGGAAGTGGAGGCCCTACAGGAGGAGCTGGTGTCCTCGGGGGTGTGTCTGGCCCAGGAGGCCAAAACCTCCCCTAAGTTGACCCAGCCGGACGTGCTGCAGCTCCACCATGAACTTGAGGAGGGGGAGGAGCTGGCTGTGGTGCGGGCCCTCCCCTCGAGGGACAAACACACCACCTCTTCCTCTCCCTGCGCCTCCCTGGGGGACGACTGTGGCCTGGCCTTCGGACAAGATTCCAAAATGGCTTCCGGAGCTCCCGTACTCCCGAATAAGGACTTCCTCCCTGCCAGCGCTGTGTCTATAGCCCCGCTCTCTTCCTCCATCACAGACATTCCATTCGCTGACTCACTTAGCTCACTTCCTGAAAGATTAGAAGCCATTTTGAACCCACAGGTACACCCTGACAGTTTGGTTCTTAACCCAGACGGGACGATAGCTGGCTCCAACTGTGGTCAGGATGGGACAGGAGCCAGCTCTGGGGCAGAGAGTGCACTAGGCGTTGAGTCCCAGTTCCAGGCCTGTAAGGCTGGTGTGTTTGGTGTGGAGGACATGGTAGAGTCAGATAAGGATGTGTCTCGGCTGTTTGCAGAGCTTGACCAGTTGTCTGCTGTAGCGTCCCAGGCCAGGATTCCAGAGGAGTTTGTGAGGTGCTGGGCGGTGGACATGGTCTCTGCCTTGGACTCACTCCATCAGGAGGGCATCGTCTGTAAGGACCTCAACCCCAACAACATCCTCATCAACAGCAAAGGTCAGATCACACAGCTCTACTGAAGCAACAGGGCTTTGTGATGGGTGTTTGTATATAGCGTTTATCCATCAAAAGTGAACGCCCATCATACGTGTTGTGTAGACCCAGTTATATGCGTTAGGAGAAATATGCAGGCCTCAATCTAAGTTCCTCTGTCGACTAGAAGAGAAGTTATGAAGCAAAGTACTAAGTATTTCACACTGGTGGGGAATTTTCATTATCTTTCACTTTTCCTTCAAAGCTTAAACTACTAAAGTTCTGCCAGATATATTCATATAGATAGGACACGCCACTCATACGCCTATCTGTCTGATACCAGTGGTTTGGAAACTCCCTCCAAAGCATTATCTTTGTTTTACACCGACCGAAGCTTGAATCTCTCTCCTTCCCTTTCTAGTCCCATCATTTCTCTGTACCTTGTTATGGACACTTGTCTAATTATCTGAGTGGCTGTTTTGGTCTCCCTGTGTTCCCCTCTGTGTGTAATTATTGTTCTGAAGTGCTATCAACAGCCTAAGAGTAGTGTAGTGCATCAGTCTGGTTAACTCCGGCTGATGCCACCGGCTAGCTAATGGCAACATTAGTCCTAATGATACTGGTAGCCGTTAGCAGCTAAACAGGAGTAATCACTGGGGCCGTGTGCTGCTGGAATAGCTCTGTTAGAGAGAGAGGGAGGAGGTAAAGAGGTGTGTAAGTGTTCTAGAGGTCAGCTGAGTGGACTGTTGTGTGCAGAGAGAGCGAGGGAGTCAGGGTGACACAAACACTGTTTTTGGAAGTTGGAGACGTGTGTGTGTACGTGTTGACATAAGTTGGAAAGGGTTCTTTTTTGGGTTTGTTGACATGACTCATTTTTCTCTCTCTCGCTCCTTCGTTCCTAGGCCATGTTGAGCTGACGTATTTCTGCAGCTGGAGTGACGTGGAGGACTCCTACGACAGGGAGGCCATCGCTAACATGTACAGTGCACCAGGTGAGAGAGACACACAGAGAGATCAGATCAAGGCAACACATTAGCCAAGTTTTCAAAGCAGTTTCCTCCATTTGACCTGACTGCATTCATGTTGTGTTTCCTAATAGTCCGCCTCAGTGGACGCGTCATAAAACCACGGAAATGGTTCCAATGGTTTTTTCGCCGTTCATTTTTCACATTGTGAATTTTACGAAAAAATACATTTGTGTGTTTGGTGTAGGCTTGCCGTGACATTTTGATAGCCGTGTAATTCTCTCGGACAAGGTGACTTTCATCAATATATTGGGCTGAATTTACTCACAAAAATGTGCTATGCTAATTATTGATTGAAGTGACCTTGTCCGAGAGAGATTTGCGCACTTCTCAAAACGTCACGCCTGGGTAAGCCTACAAACATTATATGAAGTAGTTCTGAAATCCCAGAGGCAAAAAACGATTGGAACCATTTCCGGGTTTTATGACTGTGGTACTCAATTGTTCAAAAATGTGTGTGTGTGTTTCCAGAGCAGAAGGCCTCAGTAGTTTAGTAGTGAGGCTGTGTAGAGGTTCATGTTATGCAGACACACAGGCAGAAGTAGGCCACTCTCCCTCCCATCTCCCACAAAGGCCTCATTCATACAGGAGCAAGGCCACATAAACAGTTCACTATGTATGTGGGGCCTCGGGAAAGTGGGTTTAAATGGCAGTAGAGCCAATTCATTCATACGTGTAGATCTACAGATAACACACGTCGTTTTGGTGTGCATGCCTTGAGAGTTCTCATTCAGTGATGTCTTTTTTTTTTTTTTTACCTCTAGGCAAGTCAGTTAAGAACAAATTCTTATTTAAAATGACGGCCTACCAGGGAACAGTGGGTTAACTGTCTTGTTCAGGAGCAGAACGACAGATTTTTACCTTGTCAGCTCAGGGATTCGATCTAGCAGCCTTTCGGTTACTGGCCCAACGCTCTAACCACTAGGCTACCTGCCGCCTCATAACATGAACAAGTTTTAAACCAACACATTTCCCAGAGAATTAAACCTAGTCACAGATGCACAGAAGACCAACCTTTTCTGTGAGTATTAATGACACGCGATTACTGTCATCTATAGTTTTGACATATTTTAAAAGGCTTAAAATGGACTGAAAAAAATGTATAGATTTAGGAACTGAATGTAGTTCCTGGGGTGTCCTGTAGAGGGTAGTATGGCGCCAGCCTGTGTTGGTGTGGTGTGACTGACCTCTCCTGTGGCCTGAGCATGCCTGTGGAAGCCCTGGCATGCTGTTTAAAGGCTGACTAAACACACTGCTGTTACACACAAGACTCTACCGCACCTTGTATGTGTGTGCGTGCGTACGTGCAACACTGATGGCGCATGACGCTGTACTGGAACACCAGACGACGTGCGACAAATATAGTTAACATACTGTGTGTGTCGCTTTGGATTAAAGAAAAAATGACAGATGTATATACTTTTATATACTTTTAAGTTCTCTCTCCCACCCCCTCTTCCCAATCCTTCTTGTCCAAACCAAATGTATGGCAGAGTGCAATATGTATGAAAGCAAAGCTCCATCTCTTTCCACTCATGTTATATTCCAGAAGCCCCAGGCAGGCAGGCAGACGGGCAGGCAGTCCAGAGCAGCAGAACACCGTCCGTGTGTTAAGGCATTATAATGGAGATAGGAACTCGACACCGAGGGACATACACAGAGTATACCAAACATTAAGAACACCTTTCAAATATTGAGTTGCACCCCATACCCCCCCCCCCCCCCCTTGCCCTCAGAACAGCCTCAATTCGTCAGGGCATGGACCCTACTAGGTGTCAAGCCTTTCACAGGGACGCTGGCCCAGGTTGACTTCAATGCTTCCCACAGTTGTGTCAAGTTGGCTGGATGTCTTTTGGGTGGTGGACCATTCTTGATACACACAGGAAACTGTTGAGCGTGAAAAACCCAGCAGCGTTGCAGTTCTTGACACTAACCGGTGCGCCTGGCACCTACTACCATACCCCGTTTTTGTCTTGCCCATTCCCGCTCTGAATGGCACACATACACAATCCATGTGTCAATTGTCTCAAGGCTTCAAAATCCTTCTTCAGTCTATCTTCTCTCCTTCATCTACACTGGGTGAAGTCGATTTAACAGCTGACATCAATAAGGGATCATAGCTTTCACCTGGTCAGTCTATGCCATGGAAAGAGAAGGTTTTCTTAATGTTTTGTATGCTCAGTGTATGTCAAATGATCAAGCCCCAGAGGTCAGCAGGAGAGGCACTAAGGACAGATGAGGGAGGAATAAGCAGGCAGAGGTTAGGGAGTGTGTAGGTCAGCTGTTCGCTGTACTACTTTCATTTGTGAAAGATATTGGGTTATTTTAAAAGGGTGTGGTGACTACCGATTAGCTTCTGCGTAGATGGACTTGTAGGTCCATTATAGGTGTATCTCAGATCTCAAAGTGTATCTCATTTATGTGTCGGTGGTTACTTCCGCATCTGGTTGAGCACTGTTCATTGGGCAGCATGTGGTAGTTGTATTAGCCATGAGGATCCAGCAGGGGGATTCATGCTCTGTCTGTGAGTGTCTGTCTGACTTACCTATCTCTGCTTTATAGCCTTCACTCTCACTCATTTTCTCTCGTACTTTTCACTCTCTTTCAATCTCACGCTCTTTTTCCATTCTGTCTTTCATTCTATCTACCTCAATGTCATTCTGTAATCCCCCCCTCCCACAGATGTACTTACTCCACCCCCTTATGTATTGCTGTTTACCCAGACAGGGTCAGTCCCAGCTATGGTTCATTCCTGATGACAGATTTATGATTGTTTGCCAGAGAGCTTGCAGGGTGCCTGCTGTGACAGGGCGCTGTGTGTGTTTGTGTCAAGAGGGAGAGAGAGAGACAACATGTTTTCAACACACTCACACCCAAAAACATAGGAGGGGACTGGGAAAGTATTTATTTTATTTTGATCTATTAGTTGTTTATTATCTCTTTAACTGAGATTAGAACTGATTCTGTAAACACCAGAGTGCTTTTCTGTTTATTTAAAAAATCCCCCCCCAAAATATTATTTTTCTTTTATATCCCTCCTCTCCATCAAACTAACAGCATGTTATTTAGTGACAATGGTTTTGATAATAATATGTGCATTGTCACTTATTGTATGATTCACTTAAAGATAGGCCTTAGATTCCCCTTCTCCCTATTGTATTCAACACCACAGTAAGTACATCTGTGGTTAACGTTAACTGCTTCTACCTGAAGCGTGAGAAGCTCCAGACTCTCCGGCCCTCCTCTCTTCACTTCCTCCTACATCACTTCCCCTTCGAACAATGGCAGTCGGTTGGTTTTGGGGAAGTGGAGAAGAGAGAGGAGAAGAGAGAATGTTCCTCCTGGCCCTAAGAGATGAGAGGAGAGAGTGCTTTTCTTAAACAACTGACCGAGGAAGAGGGAACTCCTTTGCTGTAGAGAAAAGGGAAGTTGTGTTCCGATTCTGCCGT
Source organism: Salvelinus namaycush (assembly GCF_016432855.1). Classification (NCBI taxonomy): domain Eukaryota; kingdom Metazoa; phylum Chordata; class Actinopteri; order Salmoniformes; family Salmonidae; genus Salvelinus; species Salvelinus namaycush. The sequence goes on along the minus strand of NC_052330.1, from coordinate 18,482,586 downwards.
TAGACATCACACCTGGGCTGAGAACACTGTGTGGCTCCACTCACTGTCTCTTAGCTGGCTTGGCCTTCCCTTGACTTCACTCTTTTTGTAAAGATCAGCAGAGGCTCCCATCCCTTTAGATGAAATAAGAAAGACAAGGTGGAAAGGAGCCATTTTTAATGAACTCACGTGTGTATTATAGTCATATAAAACGGAGGCATACTGTACGAGTGGGTTTTGTTAGTGACCCACTCTTTCCCTCTCTCTCTCTTCCTGCCTTGCTCTGACAGAGCGGTAAGTGTAGCCAGCTCCGCTGTCTTCTCCCTGCAGCTCCTCAGACATTAATCCATTGTGATGACAATTGACCTTGCTGTGAGACGTGTGTGTCCAGTATCCTCCCCCCAAGCTCATACCCACGCAGGTATCACTAGTCTGTTCAATGACGATCTCTTCTCCTTGGCTGTCAAAACGGTGGTCATGGGGAGCCCTGAAGACTGGTTGCTCAGTTGTGTGCGAGAGCGTGTGAGCGAGCGCTGGCTGGATGTTCCTTTAAGGGCGGCCAGAGCGAGGAGTATCATAGCCCCAACTGGGGCTCTCTAACCTTGGCTGAAAGAGAACCCCCTGGAGCATCCTGGAGGAGAGGGAGCTTTGTCTCTCCTCCTCCCCAGCTGAGGAGCCTGGTCGCTGGGCACACGCGCTCTGACTCCTGGGCCCCGGCCCCAGGGTTACCAGGCCCCCCTCTGGAGAGAGGAGCGGAGAGAGACACAAGGGGCCATCTGGTGCCCAGTGGAACGCACGCACGCACAAACACACACACACACACACGCACGGACAAACACACACCCACATACAAACACACAGACAAGAGCACTGACACACACATACACCACACACAAATGGCACATGCACCAGTGGCCCCCCCAGCCGACCTGCCTGTCACTCCGGCTGTGTGTCCCTGCTCCCCTAACCTCCTCTGTGGGAGAGAGAGCCAGGGGCCTGGAGAGCCCAGGGAGGAAGAGATGGAACAAGAGGGAGAGGGGGGGAGAGAGGGAGGTGGGGTTAGAGGAAGGACGCACGGCCGACACCACGTTCACCTTGACAGGGTCTTACAGTGTAGGGGGAACATGGAGGTTTGTCTTCAGTGGTAGAACAGAAAGACTAACGGAACAAGAGATACGGTATAGAGGTGGGAATTTAATGTTTGTGGATTTGGTTTTGCTTTTGCAGTTCCAGAAGACCTGCCTGGAAAATAGCATTGAATTGAAAACAATAGAAGACAGGACGACAGATCAGTGATGTTTAATACAAGGCAGCTGGAACTAACAGACAGGACGACAGACCAGTGATGTTTAATACAAGGCAGCTGGAACTAACAGACAGGATGACAGACTAGTGATGTTTAATACAAGGCAGCTGGAACTAACAGACAGGACGACAGAGCAGTGATGTTTAATACAATGCAGCTGGAACTAACAGACAGGATGACAGACTAGTGATGTTTAATACAAGGCAGCTGGAACTAACAGACAGGACGACAGACCAGTGATGTTTAATACAAGGCAGCTGGAACTAACAGACAGGACGAAAGACCAGTGATGTTTAATACAAGGCAGCTGGAACTAACAGACAGGACGACAGACCAGTGATGTTTAATACAAGGCAGCTGGAACTAACAGACAGGACGAAAGACCAGTGATGTTTAATACAAGGCAGCTGGAACTATCAGACAGGATGACAGACCAGTCATGTTTAATACAAAGCAGCTGGAACTAACAGACAGGACGACAGACTAGTGATGTTTAATACAAGGCAGCTGGAACTAACAGACAGGACGACAGAGCAGTGATGTTTAATACAATGCAGCTGGAACTAACAGACAGGATGACAGACTAGTGATGTTTAATACAAGGCAGCTGGAACTAACAGACAGGACGACAGACCAGTGATGTTTAATACAAGGCAGCTGGAACTAACAGACAGGACGACAGACCAGTGATGTTTAATACAAGGCAGCTGGAACTAACAGACAGGATGAAAGACCAGTGATGTTTAATACAAGGCAGCTGGAACTAACAGACAGGACGACAGACCAGTGATGTTTAATACAAGGCAGCTGGAACTAACAGACAGGATGAAAGACCAGTGATGTTTAATACAAGGCAGCTGGAACTAACAGACAGGACGACAGACCAGTGATGTTTAATACAAGGCAGCTGGAACTAACAGACAGGACGACAGACCAGTGATGTTTAACACAAGGCAGCTGGAACTATCAGACAGGATGACAGACCAGTCATGTTTAATACAAGGCAGCTGGAACTAACAGACAGGACGACAGACTAGTGATGTTTAATACAAGGCAGCTGGAACTAACATGAGGATGAAATGGAGGGCAGGAGGGAAATGTTGACGAAGGCTTTAAGTGGAAGTGTATTATCATGTATTGTGTCTCTGGACTGGAGAAGTGTGTGCATTTCTGAAGGAGTGTCTGGTTGGTACCGTGTTTGTGTTTGTGTGTGTGTGTGTGTGTGTGTGTGTTACTGTGGGTTTCTGAGGGGTGTGTGCGCTTCTCAAATGTTTTTGTGTGTGAGGTCAGGTCATGCAGATGGTGTGAAGTTGCAGCACAGACGGTTTCCTCAATTTGACTGCTTTTTTATTATGCAAATCACCCCTTTACGAGACACACACACACACACATTTGGCTCCTCACTGGTTTGTGTGTGTAATATGTTAATTAAATAAAATATTAAGTCGTTGTCATTTCATAGTGTTATTATGTGCTATTTTAATTTTGGGATAGTGAATTTAAAGGAATCGCGCTAATCACAAGTCAGAACTGATGTTTTGTCAGCTACATGTCCTATTATCACTTCTCTCTCCTTTGTTGTAGAGGTGGGCGGTATAAGCGAGGAGACGGCAGCGTGTGATTGGTGGAGTTTGGGAGCCATCTTGTTTGAGCTGCTCATAGGCAAGGTAAGAGGACAAATGGTGTGTGTGTGTGTGTGTGTGTGTGTGTGTGTGTGTGTGTGTGTGTGTGTGTGTGTGTGTGTGTGTGTGTGTGTGTGTGTGTGTGTGTGTGTGTGTGTGTGTGTGTGTGTGTGTGTGTGTGTGTGTGTTAGATGGATGCCTGTGTGTGTGCGGGGGCAGTGAAGACATCTGTGTGGTGGTATATGTTGGCTCTCGCTGGCTATCGCTCTCGCTGTGCCAGGGTGGACATGTGACTCTATCTCTGTCAGGTGTGTGTGTGGAAGGTGTTTTGTGGTGTCTGTGTGTAGGTGCGTCTTGGATCTTCCCCTCTCTCCCTGGCTGGCTAGCTGTGCCAGGGTGGATGTGTGTGTGTGTATGTATGTATACATACATACATACATACATACATATATGCCTGTGTGTCTGTTGTTTGTGTGTGTGTGTGTTTGGAGGTGTCTGTGTGTAGTTGCGTCTTGGCTCCCGTCTCTCCCCCTGGTTCTCGGCTGGTGCCAGGGGCAGCGGTGTGACTTTCTCCCCCAGCCTGGGCTCCATCTGCTGGGGCAGGGGGTCACCTCTCCCTGGGCCCTCTCCTGGCTCTCTGTCCCTGGATCAGGGCTGGGATGGAAGAGAGAGCCAGCTCTCAGGACTCCTTGGGCTGAGCTGACTGACCTTAGATCAGTATAGAGGTGGGAGAACAGGGCAGATCTCTTGGTGATGTACTGCTGTGGCTGTTCCTGGGTCAGGGGTAGACGAGGACTGGTGAGGAGGGTGATATCACTGTCTTCTAGAACACTGACACACACTCGTGACAGGTCCAGAACACTCCTCAAACTTTTAATTGTCCTTAAATTTGAATAAATCCTAACTGACTGCCAGTGGCGTAGTTTCATCTGAACGATCTTTAGTTCCCATCACTAGCTGAAACAGATGAAACGAACAGCCAGGTTGTAAGTTTGTTTTAACATTGTGAATACACTTACTGGCAGAACTTCAACAAACCCACAGATTTCTCTTTTGAGGATTTTAGTTGAGGTATATTACACACACACACACACACACACACACACACACACACACACACACACACACACACACACACACACACACACTCACACACACACACACAGGCGCTCTTGATCCTTGCACACACACACACACACAGAGGAGCTCTTGATCCTTGCAGGATAAGATTTTGCCCAGGGCGATCTTGACTGTTGCTGGGATCTGAGCCATATCTCCTGCAGCATGTGTTGGAAAGAGCAACCGATCTAACTGATGAACTAACAGGGTTTTTCCATGCTAATCTCACATACGCACGCACGCACACACACACACACACACACACACACACAAATGACTGTATAAGGGGAAGCACACATACAAATATTTTATGCTGAAAAAATATATAAACAACATTCAACAATTTCAAACATTTAACGGAGTTACAGTTCATATAAGGAAATCAGTCCATTGAAATAAATTCATTAGGCCCTAATCTATTTCCCATGACTGGGAGTACAGATATGCATCTGTTGGTAACAGATACCTTAAAACAATATATTAAGGTAGGGGCTTAGATCAGAAATCCAGTCAGCCATTTGCCTAATGTTGCGCCACGCATCTCCTTCACAGAGTTTTTTTTTTATTGTGGCCTGTGGAACGTTGTCTCACTCCTCTTCAATGGCTGTGCGAAGTTGCTGGATATAGGCGGGAACTGGAACACGCTGTAGTACATGTCGATCCAGAGCATCCCAAACATGCTCAATGGGTGGCATGTCTGAATATGCAGGCCATGGAAGAACTGGGACATTTTTCAGTTTCCAGGAATTGTTTACAGATCCTTGTGACATGGGGCTGTGCATTATCATGCTGAAACATGAGGTGATGGCGGTGGATGAATGGCACGACAATGGGCCTCAGGATCTCGTCACGGTATCTCTGTGTATTCAAACTGCCATCAATAAAATGCAATTGTGTTAATTGTCCATAGCTTATGCCTGCCCATATCATAACCCCACCGCCCTCATGGGGCACTATGTTCACATCAGCAAACCGCTCGCCCACATGACGCCATACATGGATGGGTCTGCGGTTGTGAGGCCGGTTGGACGTACTGCCAAATTATCTTATTAAATTATCTGTCAACAGCTCTGGTGGACATTCCTGCACTCATCATACCAATTGCACGCTCCCTCAACTTCAGACATCTGTGGCATTGTGTTGTGTGACAAAATTGCACATTTTAGAGTTGCCTTTTATTTCCCCCAGCACAAGGTGCACATGTGTAATGATCATGCTGTTTAAACAGTTTATTGATATGCCACACCTGTCAGGTGGATGGATTATGCTCACTAACAGTGATGTTAACAAATTTGTGCACAACATTTGAGAAATACGCTTTTTGTGCTAATGGAAAATTTCTGGTCTTTTATTTCAGCTCATAAAACATGGGACCAAGACTTGTTGTGGTTATATTTTTGTTCAGTGTATTTACTTGGCTTATGTTTTTCCACATTTGGGCTGCGTTGGGTTTTTAAGTAAAATCTCAAGGGCTTGTTGTAACACAGTAATTATGACTACCTGTGGTGTAGGTGCACACACACCCAATTACATTACCACCTGCCTGACTCTGTTTGCATAGAGCTCTTCCCTTTGTAACGCATGTTTATAGTGACTTCAACAGAATAACTGTCTGTCTGAGTTCCCCCTTCCATCTCTTCCACTAACCTCTCCCCATGTGAAAAACAACCTTTTCCATTAGGTCACAAGGAAGAGCAACAGCCCAGTGAAATCACACTGATATTATCTCTGCTATGATCAGTATTATTTCAGGTGTTTTCTCCCTCTCTCTTGTCTTCTGTTTATCCAGTCAGCTTTTCTCCTGTAGTGGCCTCCGCAGGCTGGGGGTCTGTCTCTGTCTGCCTCTGTGGCAGCTTCACACAGGGAGTAGCCGAAACTTGAACAGCTTTTGTAGTGACGGAAACAGATAAATAAACTGGGGTTTGTCTGATGTGTATCTGAGACTATGGAGGTTGATCCAGGCTGGATAACATTTCACCGTCTGAATGACACCGAGCTAGAATAATATGATCCAACCGGGTGTCAAATAAATACGTGTAATTGTGTGAGCATGTTTTTTATGTGCATAATGTGCGTTTCTCTTCCTCCCCAGTCTCTGCTGCAGTGCCACCCAGCTGGTATCAGTCGCCACACGGCCCTCAACGTCCCTGAGTTTGTATCTGAGGAGGCTATGTCGCTACTGGTGGAGGTCAGTACTCTTCTGTTCTATAATACACATTGTGGCTGCTCCTCCTTCTGTTGACTACTCATCTCTTCTATTCTCCTCTGTACTGATGAGTACTTCATGTACTAAAGTAAACACAGGCACTGTGTATAAATACATCCTATATTTAACGTAGCTCGCACAAGGCTAAAGTTCCCTTGCTAATTCCTCATTCCAATGTTTAATATAAACTGGGTAGCATTCATACTGCTCCTGTCTATCTATCTAATACAGCGTGTGTGATGCGTTATAATAAAAAGTCACGATTGGTACCCCGTAAGTGAGAAGACACCATCTAATGACAGTCAGACTGACATTTTGATTGGCTCATGCCCGGGTTTAATAATGGATTACTATGGAATGTCCTATGGTGTGATGATAGGCATGGAGAACAGCCATTACACACGTTTTAAAACTGTCTTATGTCACAAATACATTATCTAATGAATGCATAGATGCTATAATGAGTGAGCTAATGAATACATGGCAGATGTGCGATTTCACACCAGTGTGAGCGGAAAATATTTTTAGTATCTCGTATTGTTCTGGCAATTCTCACATAGAAACTTCATTGGGAGGAAGGATGTCTGAAATGCTTTTTACAAAATGCTTTTATGAAATGCTTTTCATGCGTTTTATTTTTTTGAATGTCATTATGACAGTGGCCATTTTAGGCCCTTTTCAGACCTATATATGCCCTCTGTAAGACCTTATGATCCGTGATCCGTACATGATACATCTTGGAGTATAATGACAGCAAGATGTTGTCTGTATCATGTACGGATCATAGGGTCTTACAGGAGGTATGTATAGGTCTGAAAAGGGCCTAACATGGCCACTTTCATCATTATAAAAAATATATATATACAGTGGGGAGAACAAGTATTTGATACACTGCCGATTTTGCAGGTTTTCCTACTTACAAAGCATGTAGAGGTCTGTCATTTTTATCATAGGTACACTTCAACTGTGAGAGACGGAATCTAAAACGAAAATCACATTGTATGATTTTTAAGTAATTAATTTGCATTTTATTGCATGACATAAGTATTTGATCACCTACCAACCAGTAAGAATTCCGGCTCTCACAGACCTGTTAGTTTTTCTTTAAGAAGCCCTCCTGTTCTCCACTCATTACCTGTATTAACTGCACCTGTTTGAACTCGTTACCTGTATAAAAGACACCTGTCCACACACTCAATCAAACAGACTCCAACCTCTCCACAATGGCCAAGACCAGAGAGCTGTGTAAGGACATCAGGGATAAAATTGTAGACCTGCACAAGGCTGGGATGGGCTACAGGACAATAGGCAAGCAGCTTGGTGAGAAGGCAACAACTGTTGGCGCAATTATTAGAAAATGGAAGAAGTTCAAGATGACGGTCAATCACCCTCGTTCTGGGGCTCCATGCAAGATCTCACCTCGTGGGGCATCAATGATCATGAGGAAGGTGAGGGATCAGCCCAGAACTACACGGAAGGACCTGGTCAATGACCTGAAGAGAGCTGGGACCACAGTCTCAAAGAAACCCATTAGTAACACACTACGCCGTCATGGATTAAAATCCTGCAGCGCACGCAAGGTCCCCCTGCTCAAGCCAGCGCATGTCCAAGCCCGTCTGAAGTTTGCCAATGACCATCTGGATGATCCAGAGGAGGAATGGGAGAAGGTCATGTGGTCTGATGAGACAAAAATAGAGCTTTTTGGTCTAAACTCCACTCGCTGTGTTTGGAGGAAGAAGAAGGATGAGTACAACCCCAAGAACACCATCCAAACCATGAAGCATGGAGGTGGAAACATCATTCTTTGGGGATGCTTTTCTGCAAAGGGGACAGGACGACTGCACCGTATTGAGGGGAGGATGGATGGTGCCATGTATCGCGAGATCTTGGCCAACAACCTCCTTCCCTCAGTAAGAGCATTGAAGATGGGTCGTGGCTGGGTCTTCCAGCATGACAACGACCCGAAACACACAGCCAGGGCAACTAAGGAGTGGCTCCGTAAAAAGCATCTCAAGGTCCTGGAGTGGCCTAGCCAGTCTCCAGACCTGAACCCAATAGAACATCTTTGGAGGGAGCTGAAAGTCCGTATTGCCCAGCGACAGCCCCAAAACCTGAAGGACCATATGGAGGAGTGGGCCAAAATCCCTGCTGCAGTGTGTGCAAACCTGGTCAAGAACTACAGGAAATGTATGATCTCTGTAATTGCAAACAAAGGTTTCTGTACCAAATATTAAGTTCTGCTTTTCTGATGTATCAAATACTTATGTCATGCAATAAAATGCAAATTAATTACTTAGAAATCATACAATGTGATTTTCTGGATTTTTGTTTTAGATTCCGTCTCTCACAGTTGAAGTGTACCTATGATAAAAATGACAGACCTCTACATGCTTTGTAAGTAGGAAAACCTGCAAAATCGGCAGTGTATCAAATGCTTGTTCTCCCCACTGGAGAACAAGCATTTGATACACTGCCGATTTTGCAGGTTTATATATATATATATACACACAAATGTAAAAAGCATGTCAAACACAAGTTTCTATGAGTTTTTCCAGAACAATCTAAGATACCAAAAATGTTTTCTGTTCATGCTGGCGTGGAATCACCCAGATGTATATTATGTGTGCACGTTATATGACCTGTTTTAGATCAGGAAAGCTCTCTTCACTGATTTTCACTTTGCTTAGTTTGCTATGTGAGATATCAGCGAAATAGTTTGTTCTCCACCGCTTGAGTGTTAATAGCGTTTGTTTTTATATTTTGTGGGTGTAGCTTCTCCAGTTCAACCCCATAGAGAGGCTGGGGGCGGGGGTGGCAGGAGCAGAGGACATCAAATCACATCCCTTCTTTGGCCGAGTGGACTGGCCCAAATAAGCCCAGTGCATTGTGGGACGGTGGACGGTGGTCAGAAATGAATGCTGTTGGCGGATCGAGCTGCTGACAGGGTGGGCACACACACACACACACACACACACACACACACACACACACACACACACACACACACACACACACACACACGTACACCCAGACATGGCCAGTGTCAACAAGTGAACTCTTGTTGGGGAGTTGGTCAAATCGTCTACACACCTACCTTGTACATGTTACTCTCACTGACGTTCTCTTTTTCCTCATGTTGAGCAGCTTAGACTGTTGAGACATGATGCATGTGGTGCAATAAACTAACTAGTGCTTTTATGGAAGGGTGGTTCACAAAGTCAATGAAACGTTTTATTATTTCAACAAGACAACCAACGGTCTTCTGACATTTCACAGTCCATGTACGTTCCCCTGTATTGATAGGTTGCATACTGTTTTCTCCGACCTAAAATTGTAGATGCCCTCCTCTTGGCCGCAGAGCCAGAATGTTGCTGTTTTAAACCTTAATATCCTGCAATTCTACACTTTGCCATGGGGCGAACTGAAAATGTTACTGTTTTAAAGCTAATTCCCTGCAATTCTACACTTTTACTACAATTCTACACATAATTCAACACATTTTGCTGTGGGGCGGTGAGAACATTTTTTACTTTTAAAGCTAGTTTCCTGCAATTCTACACATTTTGTCATAGCATAAGAACACGGCATAAGCCATTTGAGTGACTCAAACATAACATCTATGGGGCCCCATGCCATTTTTTGACTTTTAGATTCTCCCGGACTGTCTAGTTTTTGTTTTGGTGATTGTTAGTTCTCAAAGATGATCTTATTTTAAAATATATAGCTCTTAGCTTTTCTACCTACTTTTATATCTGGTTTTAGTCATTTCCGTTTACACTGAAAACATTTTATCCTGAAAGTTATTTGAATTTTTGCATAAAAAAAAAAACTACATATTTTTGGGAGTTTTGACAACGATTGGCCACTGCTAGATGAATATAGGGGAAACACTGGCATTGTACACGGGAGATGCATTGTATAACATTTGCCATGGTTGAATGAAGGGTGAATATTGGTTGGATTATGGTTGAGTAATGTTTTTGTAGGGTTGTCTGAATGATATAGTCGAAGGTGCGTTTTTTTTTTTAGCCAGAGAAACCCTCTACTGTACATCAGTGTTCTTCTGTGCATTTGATAATATATTATATATCATATTTAATGAAAAGACAACTATTATAGATTCAATAATTGATGTTCATGCATTGATCTCGTCATGTCCATTGTCATGTAGCCTAAAACTCCCCATCTGTGTGTTGTCAAGGTAACTTGTAATGTCATTTATATTCATCTGTCTCACACCCAATCCTCATTGGTGTCCACTTCTACTCTGACCAATACCTACTATTTTCAATCACTCACTGCCTCTACACAATTTTTTTTACAATGAATGTAGAGCTCCCATCGGATGACCTGACAGACTCCGCCTATTACAAGTCCCACTGTATGCTGCCTTCCTTGTTAAAATGGCAGAACACTGTCACCCCCAATGTAACTCCTGCGCATCACATACTGCCTCCTGCGCATCACATACTGCCTGTAACTAACCACAGATCTAGGATCAGCTTACACTAACCCAATATAACCATAAACTACTCCGAGGAAAAACTGACTATAGACCAGTACTTGGACACCTTGATGATTTGAAAATCCCTATTCAAACCTGATTGATTCCTCTATTTTGTTCTGGCTCTCTGGTTAATTGATTGACTAACGGCATGGCATGGACCTAGCAGTTAGCCGTACACTTAGTCACTATCCATGTCCTACAATGACCTATTCTCTGAGATGCCAAACACTACCAGTGAGAGATGTATGTATGCCTACAATAGTTGGTTTTGTATGTTTCTTACTGTATCTAGCTATTCTCACTTACACATGTTTTATGTATTAGTCTGTCTTCTCTGGAATACAACTTAATAAACACACATCTGGATCATCTATCAGTGGTGGGGATCTGCTTCTTAGTCCTGTATGTGTGGATATAACTGGGTGTGTGTTTTGTAGTGGACAAGTGGTTTTAGTCAGTGGTTTATCATCTGCCATTTGTACTCAGTTCATGGTGGATCTGCCGGGTGTGTGTTTCTGGGGATACAGTCCCTCTCTCTGATCAGTAGGAGTGATGACACTCCTAAAGAGCTGCTGTCAGTCCTGCTGAGTATCACCCTGACCCTGATAGAAGCCAACACACACACACACACACACACACACACACACACACACACACACACACACACACACACAAGTAAGGAGTTTTTAGAATTGCCAGTGTATCAGGTTCAGTGACTCTAGTTCCTGGCTGTGCCTTAGTAAGAACTGATTATGGGTTTTGCTGGTTAATATCAAGACCTGACTCATTAGTTACACACAGGGTGAGAGGTTCACTCCACCGCACTGACCACTGTGTGTGTGTGTGTGTGTGTGTGTGTGAGACTGTAAAGGAATTATCCACTGCTTACAAAAGTCTCAGAATATAGTCCCTTTTCCAGTTGGGACACAATCCACTAAGTGTATCAAGCCTTTCCAGGTTTGATGTCTTCAAAGGAGAGAAATGATGTTCCTTACAGTGCTTACTACATGTCTCACCTTATGGACCTTATTGCTATCCTATATTGTTTTCATGTTGTACAGCATAGTTTGTTGAACTGTCCTGCCCTTGGAACATTCTAGAATCCTCTCAAAGCCGCCTTGCCCTGGGAACAATGGCTCCTCACACACAAAGGACCCTGATGCCTGTGTGTGTGTGTGTGTGTGTGTGTGTGTGTGTGTGTGTGTGTGTGTGTGTGTGTGTGTGTGTGTGTGTGTGTGTGTGTGTGTGTGTGTGTTTGTGCGTGCCACAGGGAAGGACTCATCTAGTCAGGGGCTAGATTAAGAGGACATGCCAAGGTCCTCCCATGATGCAACAGAATGCTATCAGCTCAAGCCTCAGAGCGGAGTGCCACCAAGACCTGCAGGGAGGAGATCAACCTCTGATCCCCAGCAACTTACTGTTCCACTCATCCCTCTCTTCCTCTCTCTCTTTGTCTTTCTCTCCCTCTATCCATCTCTCGCTCACTATCTGGCATCCACTGTTCTTCTGTCCTACACCCTGGCATCCTCTCCTTTTTGTATGTAACTCCCTTCTGGTGTCCTCTCTCTCTCTCTCTCTCTCTCTCTCTCTCTCTCTCTCTCTCCCATACATGCATGCAGCCAATTGGCTTGCCCTCTGCGTCATACTGCTGGTGGTCAGGTTTTGTTTTTGTCTTTGGTGGTTTGACTTTCCTCCACAAAGCACAGGAGGACTCCAAATAGCCCAGGGTGGGACACACAGCTGAAGAGTTCTGCCGCTTACGATCCCCGGGCATCTTCTCCAGCTTCTGTCAGAGCCATGATGTTATAATGAAGAGACGCAAAGCTTTTAGTAATAATAAAAAAATTGAATTTAAATTGTGTAGCGCTATTCATTATTATTTAAAAGAATCTCAAAGCACATTAAAAGCAGACAGACAACACACCTGCCTTTCTGACGGTCCCCTCCAAGAGTCACCCCTCCGTAGGTACAGGTGCTCTATTGATGAACATTTGGTGATGCCACAGCTGCTGAAAAGTGCACACAAAGTACCCCCATCACACCATGTACCCCCCCATCCACCCCATCACACTCACACCGACTTCCACCTCTTGGGATATATGCTACATGGTCAAAGTAGTGATATGAGGAAGGATGCGGGGGCTCTACAGGACTACAGTATAATAGAAACGGTTGAGGTTAGGCACCAAGTGTATAGTAGCAGGTGTTCCACTGTCTCATTCCCCTGTTTCACTATAACAATTACAGGACAGGGTCAAGACTGCAGTATTTGGCCCAATCACAGATCTAGGATCAGATAACATGACCTTGATCTTAACTGTTAACTGCACTTCAGGGTAGCATCTTACATTAGGGCACAGGGACATATAGGGCACGTTGTGACCCTGTGACAGTTCCTTAGCCTCACGGTGTAGATCACTAGTTGCTCCCGGAGACAATTTCACAAGGTCAAAGGGAGTTCAGCGTAAACATTACAGGTCGTCCGGGTCATCGTTGTTAGCAATTGTAGGAATGTTGGGTGTGGAATACTTTATAGATATACAGTATTTGACCATTAAACCTGTGATACTTATACAGGCCACACTTCGTAACCCGAAAAATAAATCATACTATTGGTTATTGCATAAGCAATGACACAATTGAATACATTTTTTTCTCAAAATTATTGTATTCTACTTTACATGCCTACATATGCCAATTAAAACACACCTTGCAGGGCTACGCTTTTTTTTCAGTTTGTGCATGAAAGAGAACAAGAGACTAACCCTAGGAGATATCTCTGCTCTCTTCAAGCTGAGTTACACCAGAGTACTCTGTGAAACGTCCTCTAACTACTCCAGGTAGACAGGGCGGTTATTTTCTCCCTGAGCGCTGGTTATTCTACCTCACCTTCTGTGTCACATTGAATATGCAGACGGAGGACTTTATATAATACTATATCCATCCGTGAGTCATATGGACTGAGTCAGATGTTAAGGAAGTCTCAACTGGCTCCCAAAACACGTGTCACAAGTAATCTCTCCCCCTAGACCTGAGGTGTCTCCTTTTGTTGTTGTGGCAGTGTGTGTGATGAGTGTGGAGCACTCTCTGGTGTGTTTAGGCATGCCGTTAGCGTCCCAGTAACATAGCATTAGCTTCCCGGTCAACTCAATGGCCCGGCGCTGTCTCAACAGCTTGCTCACGCTCCGATACACACACCTTCTGTGGCTCTGCAGCACCGCTCATTAGTCCTCCTCTCCTCCTTTATCTCCTCTCTCTCTTTCTGCCTCTCGCTCCAGGCCAGGGCTGAGGAGGCCGCAGCAGGGGCCCGTGTTAGCACTTCCTCCCCCCTCTCTGTGTCATTGTCGCCGGTCACGGCTCAGAGGCACGGGTCCTTGACTTCCAGAGACAGCCAGAACGAGAGAGAGAAAAAGGGAGGGAGAGAGTGCCATCAGATCACTTTCCCCTCCGTGTCTTGGGCTGTCGCGGGTGCCGCAGGCTTCCTGGAGGGGAATGTGACGCCTGTTAAGGAGCTGCATTCCCAGGAAGGCGGGCTGGGAGCGACACAGCGCTAATCTGTGATTCTCCGAGGGGAACTCTTCCTGGCGCCGAGACGCATTCTGTCACTGCACCGCCGGGGCCCCAGACCACATCTCACACATCTAGGAGGAAAGGAGAGGGGGAAGAAAAGGAGATAGGGTAGTTAAGCTGATGGCACCTCTCACATACAAGGGGGATGGAAGGGGGGAATAGGGGGAGGTTATAAAGGAAGGCAGGTGACATCTTTCACATTCTGTGCATGGGGAGGTGAGGGTGTCTGGTGGGTGGGGAAGGAGGTTAGAGAGGAGGGAGGAGGTGAGGGTGTCTGGTGGGTGGGGTAGGAGGTTAGAAGAGAGAGGCAGAGGTTAGAGGCTGGTAAGGAGGGAGTGAGAAAGGTGCAACCTGGGGGAGTTGGGGGGCTGAGCGGAGAGGGCAAGAGTGGGTTGGTGGGGGGTGAGTTGCGTCTGTGGGCAGGAGGTGGGGGTTAGAGGGCAGTCGTGAGGGGGTTCTTGAGGGAACACGGAGGTTCCTTGGTGCCCTGACACCTTATGGCATGGCCTGGAGGGAAACAGATGCTGCCAGCCTTGAGTAGGGCACAGATGAGACCGTTTAGAAGGGGAGGACGTGCCTTGTCTTACCAAGGAAGGAGAGAGAGTGTGTGTGATTATAATGCCCTTCAAAAGAAACATGGCTTAAACAAACCACAGTGACATAGGATTTTTGATTTTTGATGAGGAAATAATCACTTCCCAATATGTACATCTGTTAGTACTTTTTAGAGCATGATGTTGCAAAAGATTGAAGATGTGAGCTTGAGAGAATGAGTCACAAATGTTATTTAGGTAATAATGAGCCAAAGTTCAGAATGTGAAATGTGAATTTAAGTAGTTTAGGACTGTAGGTTCCAAGCCCACATGCCCACTGTCACTCTCAAAAGCTGCTGTATATTACCGAAGCGGCTCTAAGTATTTCTCTGTGTAAGTAATACATCCCCTAGTTACCTTCCTCTTCCGAGCCTGAGTGAGTAGCTGAGGAGGTGTGTGTGCGTGTGTGCGCACGCGCTTGTGTGAATTGTGTCTCACATTAGCCTTTTTTCCATTAAAGCAATTTCACCGCCCATTGTATTCCTGAAGAGGACCTGGGAAGTCACTAATGGTGTCTCACACACACACACGCAGACACAGACACACACACCTCTCACGGCGTGCTATCATCACCTGTCACCTGATTGCTGTGTAAAACACACACATTAGCATTGAATGAGACACATTATCACTCCTGATTATGTGACGCTAAGAGGTTTCATACAAAAAAAGACCTCACACCTTCCCTCAACAATGCCTGGCGTTACTGAGATAAATGCATGTTTCAGAAAAGCTCTGGCACTCCAGAAGCCTGGAGACTGTGGTAATGGTTTTAATGGGCTCTTGTTATTCACATTCATTAGAGGCAATTTTATTATCAACGCTAATATAAATATTGACATTAACATACCATTGTACATGTCACTATTTAAATAATTCCTGTAAAATAAAACAAAGAATGTAATGCATTGCTATTATATATGTACAGTACCATTCAAAAGTTTGGACACACCTACTCATTCAAGTTTTTTTAAACATTTGTACTATTTTCTACATTATAGAATAATAGTGTAGA
Source organism: Salvelinus namaycush (assembly GCF_016432855.1). Lineage (NCBI taxonomy): Eukaryota > Metazoa > Chordata > Actinopteri > Salmoniformes > Salmonidae > Salvelinus > Salvelinus namaycush. The sequence goes on along the minus strand of NC_052330.1, from coordinate 18,466,669 downwards.
CATCAAAACTATGAAATAACACATATGGAATCATGTTGTAACCAAAAAAAGTGTTAAACAAATCAAAATATATTTGAGATTCTTCAAATTAGCCACCCTTTGCCTTGATGACAGCTTTGCATATGTTTGGCATTCTCTCAACCAGCTTCACCTGGAATAAGTTTCCAACAGTCTTGAAGGAGTTCCATGTATTGAGAACTTGTTGGCTGCTTTTCCTTCACTTTGCGGTCCAACTCATCCCAAACCATCTCAATTGGGTTGAGGTCTGGTGATTGTGGAGGCCAGGTCATCTGATGCAGCACTCCATCACTTTCCTTGGTCAAATAGCCCTTACACAGTCTGGAGGTGTGTTGGGTCATTGTCCTGTTGAAAAACAAATTATAGTCCCACTAAGCGCAAACCAGATGGGATGGCGTATCGCTGCAGAATGCTGTGGTAGCCATGCTGGTTAAGTGTGCCTTGAATTCTAAATAAATCACAGACAGTGTCACCAGCAAAGCACCCCCACACCATCACACCTCCTCCTCCATGCTTCCCGGTGGGAACCACACACGCGGAGATCATCTATTCACCTACTCTGCGTCTCACAAAGACACAGCGGTTTCTCTTTGCTTATTTGAGCTGTTCTTGCCATAATATGGACTTAGCCCTATTTGGTAAAAGAACATCTTCTGTATACCACCCCTACCTTGTAACAACACAACTGATTGGCTCAAATGCATTATCTTTAACAAGGCACACCTGTTCATTGAAACGCATTCCAGGTGGCTACCTCATGAAGCTACTTGATAGAATGCCAAGAGTGTGCAAAGCTGTCATCAAGGCAAAGGGTGGCTAATTTGAAGAATCTCAAATATAAAATGTATTTTGATTTGTTTAACCCATTTTTGTTACTACATAATTCAATATGTGTTATTTCATAGTTTTGATGTCTTCACTATTATTCTACAATGTAGAAAATAGTAAAAATAAAGAAAAACCCTTGATTGAGTAGGTGTGTCCAAACATTTAACTGGTACTGTATATGTATGGCTTAAGGCGTAAGGAAGAACCTAATATAGACAGACACACACACACCAGTCAGAATGACAGAGGTGACAGTGGGAGGTTGTGCAGGTGGTCTGCTCTTCCCCGTCTTGATGAGAAACAGGAAGTGTCGGACATGTACGCCGGATACGCTGGACACATGCTGGGGTCAGAGGTCGATGTCCTCTCCTCTCTGCCATGTTGTCTTAAGTCCTGCCTTCCTAATGAGGTCCAGTTACATCCACCATTCCTCGGCCGTTAAAGGGGTGGAGGGGGGACAGGAGGGAAGAGGCTGTCATTGAATCATTTTTTTTAGCTTTTTCCTTTTTGTGTGCCCCTCCATCAGATAGAGGAGATCAGACCAGGGGGGGGTCCTTCCTCCTGCGGCTCAGCAGGGTCACTGGGCGGTGGGGCTGGAGGGGTCCAGGTGGTGGGCTGAGGCTGGGGGATCATCCTGAGGCACAGACAGAACTGGAACATGGAAGAGCTCCTCTCCTGATATTCCGAGTCACAGGAACTTATTGTAGTTTAATTGCAAAATAGCCTCAGCACGTTGATTGTCGAACGGTGCCTATCATAAGTATTCCCCACGCTTGGATTTCTTCACGTTGTGTAACAAAGTGGGATTCAAATGGATTTAATTGTCATTTTTTTTCAACGATCGACACAAAATACACTATTTACTCTGTAATACTCTAATGTCAAAATGAAAAACACAAATTTACCTTGATTAGATAAGTATTAACCCCCCTGAGTCAATTCATGCTAGAAACACTTTTGGCAGCGTTTACAGCAGTGAGTCTTCTTGGGTAAATTACTTTAGTGCCTTGTTGCATACATGATGCATGTTTTGGAATATTCTGTATATTTGTATTCTTCTTTACAATCTGTCATTTAGGTCCTTAATTGTGGAGTCACTACGATGTTGTTGATCCATCCTCAGTTCTCTCCTATCACAGCCATTGAACTTTCTTGCTGTTTTAAAATCACCAAATGGCCTCATGTTGACATCCCTCAGCAGTTTCCTTCCTGTCCTGCAGCTCAGTTCAGAAGGACGACTACATCTTTGATGTGTCTGGGTGGTTTAATACATCATCCACAGCATAATTATTAACTTGACCATGCTTAAAGAAATATTCACTGTCTGATTTGTTATAATTACCCATCTACCAATCATTGCACTTCTTGGTCTTTGTAGTTGAATCTGTGCTTGAAATTCAATACTTGACTGAGGGACCTTACAAATGTTGTATGTATGGAGGGCAGAGGAAGGGGTAGTCAAAAATCATGTAAACCCCTATTATTTCACACAGTGAGCCATGTCAGTTATGTGATTTTTATATCATAATTTTACTCCTGAAATGATTTAGGCTTGTCTAAACATTGGGGGTGAATATTTATGCAACAACTTTATTTTTGTTATTTCATGTACAGTGGGGCAAAAAAGTATTTAGTCAGCCACCAATTGTGCAAGTTCTCCCACTTAAAAAGATGAGAGAGGCCTGTAATTTTCATCATAGGTACACTTCAACTATGACAGACAAAATGAGAAAAAAAAATCCAGAAAATCACATTGTAGGATTTTTTATGAATTTATTTGCAAATTATGGTGGAAAATAAGTATTTGGTCAATAACAAAAGTTTATCTCAATACTTTGTTATATACCCTTTGTTGGCAATGACAGAGGTCAAACGTTTTCTGTAAGTCTTCACAAGGTTTTCACACACTGTTGCTGGTATTTTGGCCCATTCCTCCATGCAGATCTCCTCTAGAGCAGTGAGGTTTTGGGGCTGTTGCTGGGCAACACGGACTTTCAACTCCCTCCAAAGATTTTCTATGGGGTTGAGATCTGGAGACTGGCTAGGCCACTCCAGGACCTTGAAATGCTTCTTACGAAGCCACTCCTTCGTTGCCCGGGCGGTGTGTTTGGGATCATTGTCATGCTGAAAGACCCAGCCACGTTTCAACTTCAATGCCCTTGCTGATGGAAGGAGGTTTTCACTCAAAATCTCACGATACATGGCCCCATTCATTCTTTCCTTTACACGGATCAGTCGTCCTGGTCCCTTTGCAGAAAAACAGCCCCAAAGCATGATGTTTCCACCCCCATGCTTCACAGTAGGTATGGTGTTCTTTGGATGCAACTCAGCATTCTTTGTCCTCCAAACACGACGAGTTGAGTTTTTACCAAAAAGTTATATTTTGGTTTCATCTGACCATATGACATTCTCCCAATCTTCTTCTGGATCATCCAAATACTCTCTAGCAAACTTCAGACGGGCCTGGACATGTACTGGCTTAAGCAGGGGGACACGTCTGCACTGCAGGATTTGAGTCCCTGGCGGCGTAGTGTGTTACTGATGGTAGGCTTTGTTACTTTGGTCCCAGCTCTCTGCAGGTCATTCACTAGGTCCCCCCGTGTGGTTCTGGGATTTTTGCTCATGATCATTTTGACCCCACGGGGTGAGATCTTGCGTGGAGCCCCAGATCGAGGGAGATTATCAGTGGTCTTGTATGTCTTCCATTTCACGCTTCACACCGCGTGGCCGCTGCCACTCTAACCTGGTGGTCCCAGCGCGCACGACCCACGTGGAGTTCCAGGTCTCCGGCAGCCTCTGGAACTGCCGATCTGCGGCCAACAAGGCAGAGTTCATCTCAGCCTATGCTTCCCTCCAGTCCCTCGACTTCTTGGCACTGACGGAAACATGGATTACCACAGATAACACTGCTACTCCTACTGCTCTCTCCTCGTCTGCCCACGTGTTCTCGCACACCCCGAGAGCTTCTGGTCAGCGGGGTGGTGGCACTGGGATCCTCATCTCTCCCAAGTGGACATTCTCTCTTTCTCCCCTGACCCATCTGTCTATCGCCTCCTTTGAATTCCATGCTGTCACAGTTACCAGCCCTTTCAAGCTTAACATCCTTATCATTTATCGCCCTCCAGGTTCCCTTGGAGAGTTCATCAATGAGCTTGACGCCTTGATAAGTTCCTTTCCTGAGGATGGCTCACCTCTCACAGTTCTGGGTGACTTTAACCTCCCCACGTCTACCTTTGACTCATTCCTCTCTGCCTCCTTCTTTCCACTCCTCTCCTCTTTTGACCTCACCCTCTCACCTTCCCCCCCTACTCACAAGGCAGGCAATACGCTTGACCTCATCTTTACTAGATGCTGTTCTTCCACTAATCTCATTGCAACTCCCCTCCAAGTCTCCGACCACTACCTTGTATCCTTTTCCCTCTCGCTCTCATCCAACACTTCCCACTCTGCCCCTACTCGGATGGTATTGCGCCGTCCCAACCTTCGCTCTCTCTCCCCCGCTACTCTCTCCTCTTCCATCCTATCATCTCTTCCCTCTGCTCAAACCTTCTCCAACCTATCTCCTGATTCTGCCTCCTCAACCCTCCTCTCCTCCCTTTCTGCATCCTTTGACTCTCTATGTCCCCTATCCTCCAGGCCGGCTCGGTCCTCCCCTCCTGCTCCGTGGCTCGACGACTCATTGCGAGCTCACAGAACAGGGCTCCGGGCAGCCGAGCGGAAATGGAGGAAAACTCGCCTCCCTGCGGACCTGGCATCCTTTCACTCCCTCCTCTCTACATTTTCCTCTTCTGTCTCTGCTGCTAAAGCCACTTTCTACCACTCTAAATTCCAAGCATCTGCCTCTAACCCTAGGAAGCTCTTTGCCACCTTCTCCTCCCTCCTGAATCCTCCTCCCCCTCCCCCCCCCTCCTCCCTCTCTGCGGATGACTTTGTCAACCATTTTGAAAAGAAGGTCGACGACATCCGATCCTCGTTTGCTAAGTCAAACGACACCGCTGGTTCTGCTCACACTGCCCTACCCTGTGCTTTGACCTCTTTCTCCCCTCTCTCTCCAGATGAAATCTCGCGTCTTGTGACGGCCGGCCGCCCAACAACCTGCCCGCTTGACCCTATCCCCTCCTCATGTGCCCATGTGCCTCACCCTAATAATTTGGTCTATTTACCCCTCTTAATTTTGCCTACTGTTCTGACTTAGTGGTGCACATGTAGCCTATAACCTGTTTTAGAGAAATGTAATCAAATCAAATTGTATTTGTCACATGCGCCGAATACAACAGGTGTAGACCTTACAGTGAAATGCTTACTTACAAGCCCTGAACCAACAATGCAGTTTTAAGAAAATACCTAAAGAAAGTAAGAAATAAAAGTAACAAATCATAATCATTGAATATTGTAAGAGCTTTCATTGTCTGCTTATATTCCCCCTTTATTTATCCTACGGTTCTGACTTGGTGTACAGGGAGAACACTGTAAGAACGGCCCATGTTCTGAATTCTGTCACTGTACATTTCAATAGTGCTAAACAAATAGTTAAATTGACTACGTCCATCCTAGCTTGCTCATTAATGTCTTAATCGAAATTACGGATTGCCTCTTATCCGCTTGTCGTCCCCTTATACCATCTCAATTGTCATTAGAAACCACATTTGTTTAAGCAAGTCAGCCATATCAGCTATGTTTTTTAAAAGTCCAAAATGAGGCTGAATGAACTGTTTCGCTGTCAGACAAGGCTCCGCTGATAGCCAGGTGTAGCAGTGGTAAGATATTGGGACTGCTGTTGGGACAGCTTTGTGTAGGCCCTAACAGTTAGCAGGCACCGTCTGTCACCGTTATAGTGCCATTAATGTATTGTTTAGTGTTGTGTAGTGGCTTTGCTGGCATGCATCCCACTTTCTTTCTTTTTTTTGCCCCACCAAGATTTCCTTGCTAAAATCGCCACTGCTAACAGCTAGCGGCTAACAATATAGCATCTTCACCAAGGAAACCCTCCATGAGATAGGCAAGCAAGTCCAGCGCTCAACACTAAAATCAGCCGTCTTGTCTGGCTGATTTTGCATTATGTGACCATCTGCAAATGTGTGTGTGTGTGGGGTGGGGGTATTCACAGATTGGTCCATTTACAGATATGAGACAGAGAAGCAGAGGGAGGGAGATGGATATAGAGATATAGAAAGAGAGAGGGAGAGAGAAAGAGAGAATAAATCTCCAGATTAGAGATTAGCCGTAGCGGCAGCTTTAACTGGGTGTCTGGGCCAGGGCCAGGGTGCTCAGGCATCTATCTGCCTTCTGCCGGCCTGGTCTGGCTCTAGCCATGGCCCTTCTAAGTAAATCACAGAGCAGAGTTGTACTATGTACTGCAGCACAGCAGCGCTGTGCAGTGAGGCCTCCTGGCTGGCTGTGGCTCTGTTCGCCACGCCTCACTACAGAAGACAAAAAATTGTGGAGGTTCTCTCTAAATAAGTCATAGACAGGGGAGGGAGGGGATAACGTCCACCCTTCCTGGCCCTATACTCACACATGCCAAGTTTTAGGGCTGAAACCCTTTCGCATGGTTTTTCCCTGAAATAAAACTGCAAAGCCCCCTTGCTAATGTCCAGATCAGAGGAGCAGTTAAGCACTACGACGGACGGCTCAGTTTGTGGGGGTTTTGAGAGGTGGGCAGAGGGAATGGAGGACTAGAAAGAGGAGGGGTGGGGTATTTACTCATTTTAAATGTGTGATGGAGGGCCAGGGAGGGCTTGCGTGATACAGGGAGATGTTCCCCCTGCTGCCTAATGATTATCTTTGACGTTTTTAGGCCTTAAGCACTTCTTATTAGGAACTAATTCCTGTTTTTACATGGGTGTAAGTAATCTGCAGTAATCAGCAAACACACACACACACACACACACACACACACACACACACACACACACACACACACACACACACACACACACACACACACACACACACACACACACACACACACACACACACACACACACACACACACACACACACACACACACACACACAGACTAGTAGAAACTACGTTATGCTCACCCATGTGGTAAATCCTATTCAGGACCAAAGGTTGCTAGAGAGGGTAGAGGTTTGTGATATTTGATATTTTAACTTTTAGCCACAATCGTTTAACCCTTTTACATTGCTAAGCGGGTTGGGGTGTGTTTAAAGATAGACATTTGTGCAGCTGTTTCGGTACCCAAATCTCTCCCTTACCTCTGACATCATCGTCAACAGCTGGAGACAACTGTGACTAAACTGATACTTTCATTTGACTTGCAAAAGAGCTATTACACTAGGGTTAAGGTTAACAATTTAATCCGTTCAGGCTTTAGGGACATCCCATATATTTTTTTATCCTCATTGAAAATATATTGCACTTATATTACAGTAATATTATTATTATAATTTATAAGGATTTGAATTATTTTCTTAAATTGAGCCCATCCCTATAGCCCAGACATTTATACCTGTGAGCAGGTATGTGTTGTCCTCTACATTCCGCTCTAAACTCCTCATGGTCCAGTCCTGGTTACACTTAGGGACGGGATCTTGGAGAGGCGTTTCCTTGGACTGGGAAAGCGCTCACCACTGATTTGTGAATAGTGCTTTTGGACGTTGGATCTGCTTTGGGGGTACGAGACGCACCCCTAAAGACGCAGAGACACAATGAGAAATCACAGCTCTTTCACTCGGCGTCCATCTGCCCGCTACTGAGCACGCTCAGTGTGTGCCACTTGGCTTAAATCTGTCCCATCAGCCATCACAAAAGCCCTGATCCAATCAGAGGCTGATCGAAGTGTGGCCAAGACCAGAGAGCAGGAGCCAAGGCCCAGACCAGAATCAACAACCTATTCTCCAAAGATCACAGAGAAGGAGGGGGAGAAAGAGAGGAAGGAAACATATTCACAGAGAGAAGAGATTCAGAAGATGAGAGCCATTGAAGAGAATAAAGAAGGGAAAGAGATGGATTCAAGCCTTGTCATTTACTGTAAACATCTACAACGGTCAGTCAGCACTAAACTCAACGCCAATAATAGAAAAACTATTGAGGGCACGAATGTCATGTGAAGAATGTGTATTTACAAATGAATCAGCTGGCATACAGAATCAAACCACAAATCCCGAACTCTCAGAGAACTCTGTCTCTTAATCACAAATGGAAATGCAAAATCAAGTCTCTATTTCAGTTGAGCAACAATGTTGCTGTGCATCAATGAAAGAAAATGTTAAATCAAATTCCGTCCCTGCTGCAAGAAATCAGATCAGCTGTGCAGTTCAGTATAATATTCAAAGGAAAGTAGTCCACAGAAGAGAACCCCAACATAAGTAGACCTTGGAAATAGCATTCCAAACGTTGGTCTTCAGAAGCAATAGTCCACAGAGGAAACTTCACATGATAATCAATACAATAAGGGCAACTGAACACAACAAAATTACTTCTCTGGTTGAAAACAGCCTATGTGGCATCAATATTAGTCAGAAACATTTACTCCAGAGCCAAAATTGACAAAAAAAAGTGTAAGTAGGATCATTTGTGTCATAAAGTCAGTGTATTCCAAAACTGAGTTTCGTGAGATTTGTCTAACTCAGGTCGTCACGATTTACACGAGGGTTGAGTTTGGATTACAATCATGCCCACTTGCCCACTAACACGGGATGGTAATGCCTAGGGAGAGTTGTCATGCATGGAGAACTAACTGCGGTGATTGCGCTCTATCTAATCATAACAGCCAGAGTCTGCCAGTGTTTTTGGCAAAAATGTAAGTAAATTCAAGACGACGCGCACTTGCATTCTAACAATTATGTTACAAAATTTTAAACCTATTCGCGAGCATCTTGTCTTCCACCGTGACCTGTTTTGTAAAACGATTCACTATGAAACACTATCAGACAGACACTCTGGTAATAGAATAGTTTTTCATGCACACTTTTTTTAGACTGCACCAAACAGCCAAAATTAATAACAGATATCTTGATTTATCTTTAAATTTTATCCCATTTTCTCCCCAATTTTCGTGGTATCCAATCGCTAGTAATTACTATCTTGTCTCATCGCTACAACTCCCGTAAGGGCTCGGGAGAGACGAAGGTCGAAAGCCATGCGTCCTCCGAAGCACAACCCAACCAAGCCGCACTGCTTCTTAACACAGCGCGCCTCCAACCCGGAAGCCAGCCGCACCAATGTGTCGGAGGAAACACCGTGCACCTGGCCCCCTTGGTTAGCGCGCACTGCGCCCGGCCCGCCACAGGAGTCGCTGGAGCGCGATGAGACAAGGATATCCCTACAGGCCAAACCCTCCCTAATCCGGACGACGCTAGGCCAATTGTGCGTCGCCCCACGGACCTCCCGGTCGCGGCCGACAGAGCCTGGGCGCGAACCCAGAGACTCTGGTGGCGCAGCTAGCACTGCGATGCAGTGCCCTAGACCACTGCGCCACCCGGGAGGCCTAATTCTGACTATTTTGAGAAAACAGTAGTCGATATGTTATTGCTATAGTGCCTCAAGAGACAAAAAATACAATAACCATAAATCTTGTTTTTCTTAATGAGCAGCAGAAAAACATGCGGAATCGGTTCAGCCGCTCTTTAAAAAAGTATTTGAGAATGTTATCCCTTGTATGGAGTTGAGAATCGAGTCTTTTAAACTATAACAATGTTTCTACTGTAGTTACAAACATTTCTGATCACACATTCAATCAAGAAGGCTTCCCCCTTCCTGGCAAACCAGGAAGTGCTTATGGGCATGGCTGGGGAGTGACCAGTGTGAAGCCCACAGCCTAAACTATACACATCTCAAGAAACTATGGAACCTTGTGGGTTACACATTTACAGTATGCACCTCTTCCCTCCTACCAACTAGGCCTACTCCCAAACCATAGATTTACATTTAGAGTAAATTCTAGGTAAATAAAATGCAAAAAATATATATAAAGAAAAAGACAAATGAAAACGTCCACACATTCCCAGAAGGCGTGTGTCAGTGCAGGTCTCTTTCCGAGGGCAGTCCTCTCAGTAGCTGCTAATTGTGTGAGTACAGGTCATCAGCAGCAGTACATTACAATAATGGAAATAGATGGAGGAGACCCACGGATCGGAACACAACTCATCATGTCCATTTCCATGGTTCTGTACTCCCGGACGATTATGTAATTATCAAAGACCTCTGTATGCATGTGTGCAGGGTGACAGGTGTGGAAGCAAAACCATTTACATCCAAGGAGTTCCAGTACTCTCCCTCTCTCTGTCTCTGTCTGCCTCTCTCTCTCTGTCTGTCTGTCTCTCTTCTGTTTCTTTCTCTCTGAAGGCTACATATAGGCTACAGTTCATTAGGTACACCACCCCATTCACGACAATAGATCGCTCCTACAAACAATGAGTCCTTCCGTATTTTCGCTGGCTGCGCCACCACCACAGAAAGCACTGAGCTAGGCTGAAACACCTGCATTTGGAGTTGCCTTACTCAATAAAGATACCTCTTTTTGTTTTATATATATTTTTGTGTATTTTTTTTACATTGTCTGCAAACTGTTTGTGACACGTATTAATTCCAAAATAACGTGCAAAACAGTCAAGCTGGCTCCAATAGCATGGAGCCAGTAGCACCAACTGCATTCAGTCCTGAAGATGGAACAAGACCCAGCCCAAAGAATGAGGGAGAGTGTTTCAAACCAAGGTAATGGACATGAAAGTGTGGTCAGAGTTTAAATGTAAAATGGCTGCCGTTTATCCCTCAGGTAGCATATTGTAGTTGATGGTGATACCCAACTTGAATTCAACATGAAACACTTTATGACCTGCCAAGTGCTATGTTTGATTTATCATTATTAATAATCATAGAGAATATTTAGTGGCCATGTGGCCCAATTATCTTCCATTTTCACACAAAATATAAGTCTAAAAGATTTTTGCTCCAGTATCAACAAGCGTTTGACAAGATGACGGTTCTAAACAAGGGATGATGTGTCATAATAATTTCTAGGGCCGGCGGACAAAAGGAGCTACTGTTTAACATGCAAATTTATGCGGTGCCCAAGGTTTTCAGACGAGGCAGAATTTTAGTACTTTCTTTTTTGTTTTTGAGGGGTTGGACTTGATCAATTCATCTTCTTCATGGGCTCCATCAAGGTTCTGGCAAATGACCAGTGACACTAATGTAGTACAGGTCAAGAGAGGAAGGGTCTCACCTAACCCTCCCCAGTTCCCCCAAAAACAACCCCCCCCCCCCAATTCCACTCCCCCATACTTAGGCCCTCGCTGCAATTACGGCCAATCACAGGGCCTCAATAGGAAGCGACCGGGGCTTGTTTGTGCCTCGGTGGTCATTAAGAGGGGAGTGAAGAAAGGAATTAATGACTTAATTGAGGAGGAGAAAAAGGAAAAATCACACCGACTCTGGGAGCTGGGGAGTGTATGAATGGGGCGCCTAGCTGGAACGTTCCTGGAGCAGGGGATTGTGGGATTGCTGAAGTGTGTCAAGATTTTGGTCGTCCTCCAGAGCAGATGGCGGCTCGGCGTTCACATACCATCCATTCTCGTCTTTGTCAACCCAGCCTGCCTCCTTTTGTTCTTCCCCATCGCTTTGATGCTAAAGTTCATAGAGAGGAAGAAAAAACTACACAACAACAACACAACTGAAATGTTTGTCTAGTTTATACAAGAGAATAACAGTCTCAAGTTATCTCTCTCTCTCTCTGTCTCTCTGTCTCTCTGTCTCTCTCTCTCTCTCTGTCTCTCTCTCTCTCTCTCTCTCTGTCTCTCTCTCTGTCTCTCTGTCTCTCTCTCTGTCTCTCTCTCTCTGTCTCTGTCTCTGTCTCTCTCTCTGTCTCTCTCTCTCTGTCTCTGTCTCTGTCTCTCTCTCTGTCTCTGTCTCTCTGTCTGTCTGTCTCTCTCTCTGTCTCTGTCTCTCTGTCTGTCTGTCTCTCTCTCTGTCTCTGTCTCTCTGTCTGTCTGTCTCTCTCTCTGTCTCTGTCTCTCTGTCTGTCTGTCTCTCTCTCTCTCTCTCTGTCTCTCTCTCTCTCTCTGTATCTCTCTCTCTCTGTATCTCTGTCTCTCTCTCTGTCTCTCTCTCTGTCTCTCTCTCTGTCTCTCTCTCTCTGTCTCTCTGTCTCTCTGTCTCTCTGTCTCTCTGTCTCTCTGTCTCTCTGTCTCTCTGTCTCTCTCTCTCTCTCTCTGTCTCTCTCTCTGTCTCTCTGTCTCTCTCTCTGTCTCTCTCTCTCTGTCTCTGTCTCTGTCTCTCTCTCTGTCTCTCTCTCTCTGTCTCTGTCTCTCTGTCTGTCTGTCTCTCTCTCTGTCTCTGTCTGTCTGTCTCTCTCTCTGTCTCTGTCTCTCTGTCTGTCTGTCTCTCTCTCTCTCTCTCTCTCTGTATCTCTCTCTCTCTGTCTCTCTGTCTCTCTGTCTCTCTGTCTCTCTGTCTCTCTCTCTCTCTCTCTCTCTCTCTCTCTCTCTCTCTCTCTCTCTCTCTCTCTCTCTCTCTCTCTCTCTCTGTCTCTGTCTCTGTCTCTGTCTCTCTCTCTCTCTCTCTCCCCTGCCCACTCTTTTTCTCCCTCCCGCTCTCTAAAGTTAGACCAAATCAGAAAGGATGCTTGCTGTCTCCAGTGTTGATGTGGTGGTGTTCTCTAGCTCTGGCCAGGCTTGGCCATGCATCCGTATTCATTCCTCTCTAATGTGGCAGTGGCCTCCTACTGCCAAGCCAAGCCAGCCTCTCCAGCTCCAGCATCACAGCCTGATTATTGTGGATAAACATGCAGGAAGAGATTCTCTCTGGTTTCCTCCTTCTCTCAATCCCCCCATCCATACCAACAGAGACCAGAGTGCCACAGAACCTCTAAGATATCCTGGCCGATTTCAGCCTGATAGAGCTTAATCAAGATGAAAAGTAGACCGCTTGCAGTGGTTTGTTTGTTACTGTACCACCTAGAAAATGTGCTGCTGATCTTTCCAGAACATAATGCAACATCAGTTAAAGACTTTCTACTGTAGTTGCACCGAAGTCAAGAATCAATGAGGCTCCAAGTCACTTCCCTTTGAGCGTGTAGATTCATTTCCTTTTCATGGTATTTAATGGTATTTAATGTGCAAGAATTCCTGGACGCAGTTCTTAGTTACCATACTGTATCGCTGTGCGGATTTGGAAAATGGCTAACACCTTTTCCTTTCTAAATGATATATGCTAATACTAATGATGTATTAGTGAATCAAATGTGATCCTTTTAGACAACAGCAGTGTTTATTCTCTATTACTCCCTCTGATCATCCACTCCAAAAGAGAGGGGTGCACATGAAAGAGAAGAAAGCGAGGGAAGAGAGGAAAGACGAGTGTCTGTGACACCAACAGAGACCAGCCAACACAACAAAGACACACAGGGAGATTAGCATGACAGAGAATGCTAGCGCTTCACACATTAATACACAATATGACCCCCCCCAACCGACCACCGCCCTCAAGGGCCCAATGCAATATGCATCTCCTCTCCATCCTCTTCTCACTAACTCTTCCTCTCTTAACGTTTTTCTTTTCTTTTTTCTGTCCAGCTTTTCTTTCTTGTCTCCTTTCTCTCTCCTCTCTTTTTCCCAGCCTCTCTGCTCTTTCTCAGTAGACGTCTGAAGGGCCCTTGAGGGATGGGGAGACGGGGCCTTCCCCAGGGCAGGGGCCACGGTGGAGGGCGTTGGAGGAGAGGAGAGGGCCTCTGTCTGGAGGAGGGAAGGATAGATGGATAGATGGATCTCTGTATGAATGTGAGGAGATGGCATAGAGAGAGGGCCCCCCATTGATGGAGTAAGGACCAGGTTGGCAGCACTTGAGAGCCGCACGTCCCTGTCTCACCCGGGTGCTTAAGAGCCCAGCCACACAATTTACATTTGTTTTGTTTTGCTCTCAGTCGTTTTGGGAGGCCTTTACTCAGTCAGTCAAATCATCCAATACCTCTGGGCACTCTGTGGTCAAATTCAGCTCTATTCAATACACATACAATATGTTGTTCAATATATTTGTGTGGAGACTGTTAGTAGGGGTTGCTTTAGTGGTAGTCACTGAGTTTGTTCCAATTAGAGGTTCTTTCCACCATATTTTGGTGTCAACCCCCCTCATTTGGCAGTCAGGGGAGGTAGGATCGCCTAGAGCAACCTCCTCAAGGTGATCCAGAGATCGGGGATATCTTTGAGCCCCCCTGAAGCAAGTACCGTCTGCACAAAAGGCCGGCCGATATGCGAGCGCTGCTGAAAATCCCTCTTCATCAAAGGTACACCCGAATTAGATGCAATTAAGGTGTTTCCAGTTTCTGGCTAAAACAAAAGCTGTGAGATAAAAATGTCACAGTATTACCATTACCCATATAATCATAATCATAACTCCACAGCTTGTCACTCAACAGCACAGGGGTCAAAGCCTGTGAGCCGACCTTTGGGGATAAAGTTACATGGCTTCCACGACAACAGAAAAATATCACGGAGGGGCCATGCGGAATAAAGTCATTTAAACGCTGAAAGCAAAAATAATGTTGATAATGATACCAGTGATAGAGTCTTTTGTTTGATAATGTGGGGGGGTGGGGGGTCTTTCTGACAGGAATGAATAGTACTGGGTTATTACAACAGTTTCATCTGTTGGGACTGAATGAATAATAAGTCTCTATGCACTATTCACTATTAGAATAGAACACACATATGTTGCTAATTGTGGGGGTCGTGTGTAAGTGAACAGGGGTCAGGGAAAGGCTATATTGAGGGGAACCTACAGGCTTTTTCTTCCTATTGTTACGGACGCTCTAACAATGAAGTCCATTTGAACAGTTAATCATATGCTTTACTGCCCCGGCAGGTAAACTCACGCTATGTGGTCTTATGTGTTTGATTCGACCTATTGGTGAGTCTATTTTTATGCTAATTGTACAGTGGAATAATAATTAGGGTAATGCTACAGAATTGTAGCTTTATTTGAGGTGAATATGTTTACACTGCTATTTACGGCTAGATGTGTTTTTATTCTGCCCGATCTCAGAGCAAAACGTATTATATGTTACGAAATTCCCTGCCACTTCATTTAGTATGATATGTTAAGTTAGGTTACATTATTTGACCCGTTTTAGTATATGTTAAGTTTGATAAGACAGAATGCTACTTAAGGCAACAACGAAAGGAGGGTGGTTGGTCAGGGTGGCTGGGTAGGTGTATAATATGAATGTCTAACAACCCAAAGGTTGTGTGTTCGAATCTCACAGACAACATTAGCCAATTAGCAACTTTGCAAGTACTTACTACCTTTTAGCTACTTTGCAACTACATAACATGTTAGCTAATCCTTCCCCTAACCCTAAACCTAAACCTAAACTTAACCCTTTAACCTAACTCCAAACCATAACCCTAACTGTAACCCCTAACCCTAATTCGATCTAGTTAACGTTAGCATTAGCCACCTAGTCACCTAGCTAACGTTAGCAACAACAAATTGGAATTCATAACATGTCATACGTATTGCAAATTCGTAACATATTGTACAAATTGCAATTTGTAACAGACGAATTGGAATTCGCAACATACTATACATCCTATGATTTGTATTCTATTGTAATGTAACCTAGCGTAACGGAATATATCATACTAAATGGAGTACATGGATTTTATTAACATATAAATGTTCTGCTCAGAGTCCAGGTTGTTTTATTGAATCACATATTCCCTTGCTGTTTGTATGAGGCTAGGATGTCAGGAAGCTAGTCAGGAATGTGCTGTGTTTTTTTTGTAAAAGATGTAACATGAAGGGAAATACAATAAAGCACTTTTTGGTCTGTCTTTGACTACAGCACGCGCAGTCTTGAAATTGACTATCCAACAGACATCCAACAGACATCTTTAATATCCAAGACAACAACCAAAACTCAAAACATTCTGCCAATGCTTTAGCCGATGCTTTAGCCGATGCTTTAGCTTACATTTCTCTCTTTTGTGGGTTGGACGATAACAGCTCAAAACAAAGAGGCGTCCTAGTAGAAATGGTTCAGTGCGACGACAAAAGCTTGTGCTGTGTGATTACAGCTGTGGCCGTCATTAACATGAGCCTCTTTAATGTAATTGATGGAGTGGATTCTTATATCAGACCTCAATAGACTGGGCAGGGTCCCCCCGCTTGTTTGGACTCATCTGTATTCACAGGGAGTGTGAGTGTGTGTGTGTGTGTGTGTGTGTGTCAGCAGAGAGAGAGAGACTGTGATAATTACAACTTCACACTCTTTAGACACTTAGAGAAAAGAGCAAAACAAAGCATGGTGATCGGAGTGTGTGTGTTTGTGTGTGTATGTGGGTGTGTGGGAAGGTGGGAGGGATGCATCTGTGGATATTTGGAAAGCGTATACTGTAAGTGTGTTTGTGTGAGTGTGTGTCCTTCTGTTTGCGTGCATGTGCGTGTGTGTGTGTCTCTATCCAGGAAAGCGAGACTGTTTGCATTCTCTCAAGGATCCTGACCCTTCCAAAATGACACGTTCCCCCCCCACCCTCCCCACACATTAGGTGCTTACAAAAGACAGAGCACTAATGCATCATCTAATTGGCCGAGGCTCCTGCTTCTGCCTCTCCCTCCATCACTCTATTAGCTCAGTAATTACCCATATGCCTCGGCGAGGCGGACGTCCAGATAATGGCCGCCTCAAGGGCCCTCGAGCGCGGCAGAGAAGGGCCGCAGCCTGGCGCCGCGGGAACACCACGAGCTCTCCAACTATTTCAGCAGCTACAGCGCCGCCTGGGAAAACACAATGGTAGGAGTTTGGCAACTTCAGCACCAATTGGAGTTTGGAGTTTGGTACCCTTAGAGACTGCCTGCCTGCCGACGAGAGATTGGGATCCCGTTCTGTGTGCAGTATCTGTTTTTCTCTGCCTCTCTCTCGAACTCTTTCTCTCACTCTAATGTTCTTCCTAATGCTATTTACTGTTGCCTTCTGTCTTGTATTCTGTTTTCTCCCTTTAGCACTCTCTTATCTAACTCTCATTTGTTAAATTTCGCTATATTATTCTCTCTCTCTTTTCCTCCCTCCCTATCCTTTTTGGCCTTTTCCCCTTTCTCTTTTTCCCTGTCTCTTTTGATGCCAACATCAGGCATAATTCACCAATCTTCAATCTTCAGCCTCTTAATTGAAATCACATAATCTTTACAGAATGGAAGCGTCCGCCATCCGATCATCCCCAAATCACTGTTTCTGAAAAGGACAAACAAAGACCTTCTTAAATAATTCCCTGGGTCAGGGAAGCATATAATATGGATTACAGAGTTCTCTCTCTGTCTCTGTCTCTCTCTGACTCTCTCTCACTCTATCACTCTCTCTCTTTCTATTTCACTCTCTCTCTTTCTCTCTTTTTCTCTCACTCTCTGTCTCTCACTCTGTCACTCTCTCTCTATCTCTCTCTCAATTTGGATATTGTCCCATCCCTCCATCCATCTCTCCAGATTGTCAGACTGTCAGCTGACCGGGCCTGGGCTGCATTATCTGTTTTTAAAATCAGAATAATAAATATATAAAGTGCCCAGTGGTAATGCTAATATAAGCCCTGAGAGGGTCTAAGACTCCAGATCCATGGACTTCATCCGGGTTTTGGGAGGCATCTTCTCCCGGCCTTTCAGAGATTTGTGAGATCACTGTCCATCCAGGGGAGGTTCGGCTGAATTATCTTTGCGTATTGTGTTAATCTGTTAGCATGCAGATTGTGGTGGACTAAGGTTCAAGTAGGGAGGGATTAGAGCAGATTGGACCAAAGCTGATGCAGGCAGGCTTCTCAAAAGGCCCTGGTGTTTTGGAGCTGGGTGGGTTTTTGACAGCCTACACGTCAGTCACCACAGGAACCACTGAAGCACACACACGCATGCAGGGACGCACGCACCCATGCCTGCATGTATGCACACACGAGCATACACACACACACACGCACACATGCACTCACACACTCACACACACCAAACACCCAAATCGCCTTTACTTTCACCCTCTCCAGTCCTGATAATTCCCCTCTTAAAATCTCCCCTCAGACCAACCACTGTGAGAGCGGGACCCAAAATGCACCGCACACCGACGAGCCGCCTCACTCCACAAATCCCAAAACCTTTTAGAGCCACTTGACTGGGAGAAATCCATCTGGAGGGGATATTCACTGTCCATTACGTTGAGTCTAATGTGTAGTTTTAACCAAACAATATTTATTTACACAACATAATCTAAATACAGCAAGTTTTTGGCCAAATTGTGTTGTTATTGCCTTATTAACATGTTATAACATAACAACAAGAGCAGGACAAGGTTCCATAACCTGTTAATTGTTCATCCCGATGCAACAACCAACCACTTTGTTTTTTACCCTCTCTGATTATCTCTAGAGAGTGATAAAATCACTTGAGGTAAATGAGTGATTGGACTGGAGGACTGGTGAAGTACAACTTAGCAGTCCTTTACCAGATCCTGTTTGCAAATGGAGCCGTGGAGTTTGGAGGATGAGGAGGCTGGGGGTCAGAGTTCACCATAAGGACCAGCCATTGGAAGACTTGGAGGGAGACAGCCAATCACATTCTTTCAAAGCCCTTGACCCGAGCCCCGGAGACCCAACCGGAGAGCCGGGATTTCATTTCGACCAATCACTCACGTTTAATGAGAGCTAATTGAACAATTGAAAATCTCTCAACTGGCTTTATTTGGTTTAAGTCCCTCTGTGACAGAAATACAGTGGTTGAGGTGTACTTGTCTTTATGTAAATGGTCAAATATGTCTCTCAAGTTATCATTGTTAATTATTTCTCCTCTGACTGAATGATCTAGGCCCCGTTTCTCAATTTCTACAGTCCAGTTGGGTTCAGAGTTGCAGTATGTCACATGCTGCTGTCATCTAAACAGGTTTCTCTCTCAAAAGAAGCAACTACTCTGGAAACCTGGTAAAAGAAAGAAGTCAAATGAATGAATGAGAAATCAAACATAGTTTTCTCAGTAACTGACTGATATTTCTCCCAAAGGGAGACCATTACATGCTCGGGTGGAGTGGCACATAGAACATACTCAGCCGGTCCTCAGGTCAAAAGGCTAATGAGTCAAACCCTCATCATGGCCCCAGCTCCTACCCAAGACCCCCAAAAAGATCAGAAACTCATGGGTGCGCTTAATTCAATCAACCAAATCCATGTCTTTGTTTCTTTGTTTGTGTTCCATGTCACATCTCTACATGATTAGGAAGAATCTTGGGTAAGCTTTGCTGCCTGCGTTGATAAGAATAATGGGTGGGTACTACTGTAATGGGCCCAGCCAGGAAAGCTAAGAGACAAACTAATGTCAATTAAGGAGAGAATGCCTTGTTTCTTCTCTGTTTCCTCCCTGCAACTCAGGCCTTTAAATCATCTTCCAATGAGCAGACTTCCATCCACAGCAGTGTTTTGTCATCTCTCCAATTAAGCCATGGACAAGTGGACGTGCAGTTGGAGATGGTCACTGACTAATTCCTCAGAACAAGAGACAGTTTGCTATCCACGAGTCAGCATGAACAACTCTAATAATGGATGATTAACACTGACGTGCATGAACTCCTTGATTTGTTCCGAGCAGAACGATGTCATATGGTTTTTACTAATGAAATGCATTTCATAATGCAGATCCAATGCAGGCCTTGAATTAATCCCTGAGTTCTCAAAAGCAGAGCTTGTAGCAAGCAGCAAGTGTAAACTGGGGCTACAATAGATTTTCAATGGTCTCAATAAACAGAAAGAAAATACACTAAATTGCTCCATTTTCTCGTCTTTTCATGTTTCTCTCTCTTTCTATTTCTTGAAATTGCTTAATATGAGTACGAAGTCATGTTTCTAACTCCAAATAACGTAAAAAGAGCCGTAGGGAAAAGAGAAACAAAACAAAGTGTATCTCTGTCAGAATGGAAGAAATTAAAACAAAGGCTTGATTAGCATTAATAGAAGGATGATTAATCCAGGAGTGTTACGGCTGTCCTCGCTGACAGAAGGTGGGGACCAAAACGCAGAGTGGTTAGTGTTCATTCTTTTAATGAAAATCAACAAAACACTTCAAAATACAAAAAACAACCAACGTGACAAAACCGAAACCGTCCTGTGTGGCAACAAAACCTCCACAGGAACAAACACCCACAAAACACAAGTGAAACCCTGGCTGCCTAAGTATGATTCTCAATCAGGGACAACGATTGACAGCTGTCTCTGATTGAGAATCATACCAGGCCGAACACAAAATCCCAACATAGAAAATCAACCATAGACAACCCACCCAACTCACGCCCTGACCAACTAAAACAAATACATGACAAAGGAAAACAGGTCAGGAACGTGACAAGGAGTCTTTAATACAGGGAAGGATCTTATTATAATAGCCAGAGAAAGAGAGAAAGACCATTCCTCTGTATGCCTCTTAAGCCTGTGGATTAAATGACCTTCGGTGGCAGGAGAAACAATTAGTCTTTTAAAAGCTTGTTTAGGAGGAGAGTCTGACGCTCCATTACTGTGCTGTAAGCTGTTTAATAGGTGGCTGGGACAGGTCTTTAAGATCCTAATTCACAATCAGGACCACTAATGATTTGGGCCCGTCGTCTGCGGCCTTGCAGCTTCTTAGGGTCTGTTGCTCAGGAGATGGATGGTGGGGAGTGTGTGGGGGGTAAAGCGGGTTTTAGGAAGAGAGAGGCAGAGAGAAATAATGAAATAGAAAGGGGGAGGATGAAGAGAAACAGAAAGTAGAAGAGGGTTTTAAAGCTGTTAAGTAGATCAGTTTCTTTGTGTGCGGTCAACAGAAGCACTTGAAACTTTTCCTGAGCTGCCGACGGGGTCTGAGGAGTAAACTCATTCTTCCTTTCAATTCTTTCACTCAGAAACTAAGAAGCTTTAGGAAATGGCAAGACATTTAGTCTATAAATTACAAAGCAGTTTTTTTGTCTACAGTTGCCTCAACAGTTTATGAAATATAAATTTTTGTGTGTTCCAAATATTTGACTGCATAACATAACAAGGGATCAAAATGTTTCCATGACACCTGAAAATAATGTAAACATTACTAACAGAAGGGAGAAAAAAGTTGTTAACATCAGCAAAGGACTTTCCACAAACCCAACCAAAACATCAGACAGAAACAATCTCTGTTTATGTGTCCCGTTTATTTTATTTTTTTTACCCTTTTTGACTCCTTAAAGCATTCTGTTTATGTTTACAAATTGATTAAAAAAGAACAGTCAATAATCTGTTTTCCCAAACGATTTTTAATCACCCTCTCAAATATTTGCTCCAGCATCGTAGCTCATGTCGAGTTGTGTCCTTTAGGATTTCAGATGGCCACAAACACACAAAAAAGACCCAGAAAAAAAAATCTACAAACAGACAGCAGTGAGACAGAACAGAACAGTTTGAGGATGAAAGGCGCTAATCCTGACCGCGGCTAATGCTAATGCATGTTTATCAAATATGTAATCGACATTAGTTATAAAAACAGTGAGGTGCTTTGCCAGCACTCTGCTCTTTGTTCCGTGATTGCAGAAGAGAAGATTAAGACGGGCTTTAGTGCCGCTCAGATGGAAGGATGGTTCTGGGAATTGTATTTACTGTTACTCAGAGGAGGAGAAGTGAGGGAGGAGTGACAGAGATGTATTTTCAGTATCATTGTTTTAATTGTATTCAGATAAATGCACAGTATGGTAACATGACCATTGGGAAGGTGTTTTGAATCAGTGAAGTGTTTGAATGCGAGGTACTGTAGCAGGTTGTTGATAATATATTCAAAGATGTGGGGGACTAGGAAGGGGTGAGAGTGTTGTCTTTAGTGTTTAACAGAGTAGGAGGGGAGTAAAATAGAGTGTTGTCTGTAGTGTTTAACAGAGTAGGAGGGGAGTAGAGTGTTGTCTGTTGTTGTCTTAGGTCTCTCTTTATGGAGTGTTGTGGTATCTCTCTTGTCGTGATGTGTGTTTTGTCCTACATTTAAAGTTTTTTTTAACCCAGCCTCCGTCCCAGCTGGAGGCCTTTTGCCTCTTGGCAGGCCATCATTGTAAATAAGAATTTGTTCCTAATTGACTTGCCCAGTTAAATAAAGTTTAAATAAATACAAATTTAACAGAGTAAGAGTAGAGTAGAGTGTTGTCTGTAGTATTTAACAGAGAAGGAAGGGTATAGAGTTGAGTGTTGTCTGTAGTGTTAAACAGAGTAAGAGGAGGTAGAGTGTTGTCGGTAGTGTTTAACAGAGTAGGAGGGGAGTAGAGTAGACTGTTATCTGTAGTGTTAAACAGAGTAAGAGGAGGTAAAGTGTTGTCTGTAGTGTTTAACAGAGTAGGAGGGGAGTAGAGTAGACTGTTGTCTGTAGTGTTTAACAGAGTAGGAGGGGAGTAGAGTAGAGTGTTGTCTGTAGTATTTAACAGAGAAGGAAGGGTGTAGAGTAGAGTGTTGTCGGTAGTGTTTAACAAAGTAGGAGGAAGTAGAGTGTTGTCTGTAGTGTTTAACAGAGTAGGAAGGGTGTAGAGTAGAGTGTTGTCGGTAGTGTTTAACAGAGTAGGAGGGGAGTAGAGTAGAATGTTATCTGTAGTGTTAAACAGAGTAAGAGGAGGTAGAGTGTTGTCTGTAGTGTTTAACAGAGTAGGAGGGGAGTAGAGTAGAATGTTATCTGTAGTGTTTAACAAAGTAGGAGGAAGTAGAGTGTTGTCTGTAGTGTTTAACAGAGTAGGAGGGAAGTAGAGTAGAGTGTTGTCTGTAGTGTTTAACAGAGTAGGAGGTGAGTAAAGTAGAGTGTTGTCTGTAGTGTTTAACAGAGTAGGAGGTGAGTAAAGTAGAGTGTTGTCTGTAGTGTTTAACAGAGTAGGAGGGGAGTAGAGTGTTGTCTGTAGTGATTAACAGAGTAGGAGGGGAGTAGAGTGTTGTCTGTAGTGTTTAACAGAGTAGGAGGGGAGTAAAGTAGAGTGTGGTCTGCATTGTTTAACAGAGTAGGAGAGGAATAGAGTAGAGTGTTGTCTGTAGTGTTTAACTTGAGTAGGAAGAGGTAGAGTGTCGTCTGTAGTGTTTAACATAGTAGGAGGGGAGTAGAGTGTTGTCTGTAGTGTTTAAAAGAGTAAGATGGGAGTAGAGTGTTGTCTGTAGTGTTTAACAGAGTAGATGGGAGTAGAGTAGAGTGTTGTCTGTTGTGTTTAACAGAGTAGGAGGAGAGGAGAGTGTTGTCTGTAGTGTTTAACAGAGTAGAAGGAGAGTAGATTAGAGTGTTGTCTGTCGTGTTTAACAGAGTAGGAGGGGAGTAGAGTAGAGTGTTGTCTGTAGTGTTTAACAGAGTAGGAGGTGAGTAAAGTAGAGTGTTGTCTGTAGTGTTTAACAGAGTAGGAGGGGAGTAGAGTGTTGTCTGTAGTGATTAACAGAGTAGGAGGGGAGTAGAGTGTTGTCTGTAGTGTTTAACAGAGTAGGAGGGGAGTAAAGTAGAGTGTGGTCTGCATTGTTTAACAGAGTAGGAGAGGAATAGAGTAGAGTGTTGTCTGTAGTGTTTAACAGAGTAGGAGGGGAGTAGAGTAGTGTTGCCTGTAGTTTTTAACAGAGTAGGAAGAGGTAGAGTGTCGTCTGTAGTGTTTAACATAGTAGGAGGGGAGTAGAATGTTGTCTGTAGTGTTTAAAAGAGTAAGATGGGAGTAGAGTGTTGTCTGTAGTGTTTAACAGAGTAGATGGGAGTAGAGTGTTGTCTGTCGTGTTTAACAGAGTAGGAGGAGAGGAGAGTGTTGTCTGTAGTGTTTAACAGAGTAGAAGGAGAGTAGAGTAGAGTGTTGTCTGTAGTGTTTAACAGAATTGGAGGGGAGTAGAATGTTGTCTGTAGTGTTTAACAGAGTAGAAGGGGAGTAGAGTAGAGTGTTGTTTGTAGTGTTTAACATAGTAGGAAGAGAGTAGAGTAGAGTGTTGTCTGTCGTGTTTAACAGAGTTGGAGGGGAGTAGAATGTTGTCTGTAGTGTTTAACAGAGTAGAAGGGGAGTAGAGTAGAGTGTTGTTTGTAGTGTTTAACATAGTAGGAAGAGAGTAGAGTAGAGTGTTGTCTGTCGTGTTTAACAGAGTAGAAGGGGAGTAGAGTAGAGTGTTGTTTGTAGTGTTTAACAGAGTTGGAGGGGAGTAGAACGTTGTCTGTAGTGTTTAACATAGTAGGAAGAGAGTAGAGTAGAGTGTTGTCTGTCGTGTTTAACAGAGTAGAAGGGGAGTAGAGTAGAGTGTTGTTTGTAGTGTTTAACATAGTATGAAGAGAGTAGAGTAGAGTGTTGTCTGTCGTGTTTAACAGAGTAGGAGGGGAGTAGAGTAGAGTGTTGTTTGTAGTGTTTAACATAGTAGGAAGAGAGTAGAGTAGAGTGTTGTCTGCCGTGTTTAACAGAGTAGGAGGGGAGTAGAATAGAGTGTTGTCTGTAGTGTTTACCGGAGTAGGAGGGAAGTAGAGTGTTGCCTGTAGTTTTTAACATAGTAGATGGGAGTAGAGTAGAGTGTCGTCTGCAGTGTTTAACAGAGTAGGAGGGGAGTAGAGTATTGTCTGTAGTGTTTAACAGAGTAGGATGGGAGTAGAGTGTTGCCTGTAGTTTTTAATATAGTAGGAGGGGAGTAGAGTAGAGTGTCGTCTGCAGTGTTTAACGGAGTAGGATGGGAGTAGAGTGTTGCCTGTAGTTTTTAACAGAGTAGGAGGGGAGTAGAGTAGAGTGTCGTCTGCAGTGTTTAACAGAGTAGGATGGGAGTAGAGTGTTGCCTGTAGTTTTTAATATAGTAGGAGGGGAGTAGAGTAGAGTGTCGTCTGCAGTGTTTAACGGAGTAGGATGGGAGTAGAGTGTTGCCTGTAGTTTTTAACAGAGTAGGAGGGGAGTAGAGTGTTGTCTGTAGTTTTTAACAGAGTAGAGGGGAGTAGAGTAGAGTGTCGTCTGTAGTGTTGAACAGAGTAGGAGGGGAGTAGAGTGTTGTCTGTAGTTTTTAACAGAGTAGAGGGGAGTAGAGTAGAGTGTCGTCTGTAGTGTTTAACAGAGTAGGAGGGGAGTAGAGTGTTGTCTGTAGTGTTTAACGGAGTTGGAGGGGAGTAGAATGTTGTCTGTATTGTTTGACAGTGTAGAAGGGGAGTAGAGTAGAGTGTTATCTGTAGTGTTTAACATAGTAGGAATAGAGTAGAGTAGAGTGTTTTCTGCGGTGTTTAACAGAGTAGAAGGGGAGTAGAGTAGAGTGTTGTCTGTAGTGTTTAACAGAATTGGAGGGGAGTAGAATGTTGTCTGTAGTGTTTAACAGAGTAGAAGGGGAGTAGAGTAGAGTGTTGTTTGTAGTGTTTAACATAGTAGGAAGAGAGTAGAGTAGAGTGTTGTCTGTCGTGTTTAACAGAGTTGGAGGGGAGTAGAATGTTGTCTGTAGTGTTTAACAGAGTAGAAGGGGAGTAGAGTAGAGTGTTGTTTGTAGTGTTTAACATAGTAGGAAGAGAGTAGAGTAGAGTGTTGTCTGTCGTGTTTAACAGAGTAGAAGGGGAGTAGAGTAGAGTGTTGTTTGTAGTGTTTAACAGAGTTGGAGGGGAGTAGAACGTTGTCTGTAGTGTTTAACATAGTAGGAAGAGAGTAGAGTAGAGTGTTGTCTGTCGTGTTTAACAGAGTAGAAGGGGAGTAGAGTAGAGTGTTGTTTGTAGTGTTTAACATAGTATGAAGAGAGTAGAGTAGAGTGTTGTCTGTCGTGTTTAACAGAGTAGGAGGGGAGTAGAGTAGAGTGTTGTTCGTAGTGTTTAACATAGTAGGAAGAGAGTAGAGTAGAGTGTTGTCTGCCGTGTTTAACAGAGTAGGAGGGGAGTAGAATAGAGTGTTGTCTGTAGTGTTTACCGGAGTAGGAGGGAAGTAGAGTGTTGCCTGTAGTTTTTAACATAGTAGATGGGAGTAGAGTAGAGTGTCGTCTGCAGTGTTTAACAGAGTAGGAGGGGAGTAGAGTGTTGTCTGTAGTGTTTAACAGAGTAGGATGGGAGTAGAGTGTTGCCTGTAGTTTTTAATATAGTAGGAGGGGAGTAGAGTAGAGTGTCGTCTGCAGTGTTTAACAGAGTAGGATGGGAGTAGAGTGTTGCCTGTAGTTTTTAATATAGTAGATGGGAGTAGAGTAGAGTGTCGTCTGCAGTGTTTAACAGAGTAGGAGGGGAGTAGAGTGTTGTCTGTAGTGTTTAACAGAGTAGGAGGGGAGTAGAGTGTTGTCTGTAGTGTTTAACAGAGTCAGAGGGGAGTAGAATGTTATCTTTAGTGTTTAACAAAGTATGAGGTGAGTAGAGTGTTGTCTGTAGTGTTAACAGAGTAGGAGGGGAGTAGAGTGTTGTCTGTAGTTTTTAACAGAGTAGAGGGGAGTAGAGTAGAGTGTCGTCTGTAGTGTTGAACAACAGAGTAGGAGGGGAGTAGAGTGTTGTCTGTATTTTTTAATAGAGTAGAGGGAGTAGAGTAGAGTGCGTCTGTAGTGTTAAACAGAGTAGGAGGGGAGTAGAGTGGTGTCTGTAGTGTTTAACATTAGGAGTTGGAGGGGAGTAGAATGTGTCTGTATTGTTTGACAGTGTAGAAGGGGAGTAGAGTAGAGTGTTTCTGTAGTGTTTAACATAGTAGGAATAGAGTAGAGTAGAGTGTTTTGCGGTGTTAACAGAGTAGAAGGAGTGAGTAGAGTGTTATCTGTAGTGTTTAACAGAGTAGGAGAGGAGCAGAGTAGAGTGTTATCTGTAGTGTTTAACAGAGTAGGAGAGGAGCAGAGTAGAGTGTTGTCTGTAGTGTTTAACAGAGTAGGAGGGGAAGTAGAGTGTTGTCTGCAGTGTTTAACAGAGTAGGAGGGGATTACAGCATTGTCTGTAGTGTTTAACAGAGTAGGAGGGGAGTAGAGTGTTGTCTGTAGTGTTTAACAGAGTCGGAGGGGAGTAGAATGTTATCTTTAGTGTTTAACAAAGTAGGAGGGGAGTAGATTGTTGTCTCGTAGTGTTAACAGAGTAGGAGGGGAGTAGAGTGGTGTTCTGTAGTGTTTAACAGATAGGAGGGAGTAGAGTAGAGTGCGTCTGCAGTGTTTAACGAAGAGAAGGAGAGTAGAGTGTTGTCTGTAGTGTTTAACAGAGTAGGAGGGAGTAGAGTGTTGTCTGTAGTGTTTAACAGAGTCGAGGGGAGTAGAATGTTATCTTTAGTGTTAACAAAGTAGGAGTGAGTAGATGTGTTCTCTGTTGTTAACAGAGTAGGAGGGGAGTAGAGTGTTGTCTGTAGTTTTTAACAGAGTAGAGGGGAGTAGAGTAGAGTGTCGTCTGTAGTGTTGAACAGAGTAGGAGGGGAGTAGAGTAGAGTGTTGTTTGTAGTGTTTAACATAGTAGGAAGAGAGTAGAGTAGAGTGTTGTCTGTCGTGTTTAACAGAGTAGAAGGGGAGTAGAGTAGAGTGTTGTTGTAGTGTGTTTAACAGAGTTGGAGGGGAGTAGAACGTTGTCTGTAGTGTTTAACATAGTAGGAAGAGAGTAGAGTAGAGTGTTGTCTGTCGTGTTTAACAGAGTAGAAGGGGAGTAGAGTAGAGTGTTGTTTGTAGTGTTTAACATAGTTGAAGAGAGTGGAGTAGAGTGTTGTCTGTAGTGTTTAACAGAGTAGGAGGGGAGTAGAGTAGAGTGTTGTTTGTAGTGTTTAACATAGTAGGAAGAGAGTAGAGTAGAGTGTTGTCTGCCGTGTTTAACAGAGTAGGAGGGAGATAGAATAGAGTGTTGTCTGTAGTGTTACCGGAGTAGGAGGGAAGTAGAGTGTTGCCTGTAGTTTTTAACATAGTAGATGGGAGTAGAGTAGAGTGTCGTCTGCAGTGTTAACAGAGTAGGAGGGGAGGTAGAGTATTGTCTGTAGTGTTTAACAGAGTAGGATGGGAGTAGGTGTTGCCTGTAGTTTTAATATAGTAGGAGGGAGTAGAGTAGAGTGTCGTCTGCAGTGTTTAACGGAGTAGGATGGGAGTAGAGTGTTGCCTAGTTTTTAACAGAGTAGGAGGGAGTAGAGTGTTGTCTGTAGTGTTTAACAGAGTAGAGGGAGTAGAATGTTATTTTAGTGTTAACAAAGTATGAGGTGAGTAGAGTGTTGTCTGTAGTGTTAACAGAGTAGGAGGGGAGTAGAGTGTTGTCTGTAGTTTTTAACAGAGTAGAGGGGAGTAGAGTAGAGTGTCGTCTGTAGTTTGAACAGAGTAGGAGGGGAGTAGAGTGTTGTCTGTAGTTTTTAACAGAGTAGAGGGGAGTAGAGTAGAGTGTCTCTGTAGTGTTTAACAGAGTAGAGGGGAGTAGAGTGTTGTCTGTAGTGTTTAACGGAGTTGGAGGGGAGTAGAATGTTGTCTGTATTGTTTGACAGTGTAGAAGGGGAGTAGAGTAGAGTGTTATCTGTGTAGTGTTTAACATAGTAGGAATAGAGTAGAGTAGAGTGTTTTCTGCGGTGTTTAACAGAGTAGAAGGGGAGTAGAGTAGAGTGTTGTCTGTAGTGTTTAACAGAATTGGAGGGGATAGAATGTTGTCTGTAGTGTTTAACAGAGTAGAAGGGGAGTAGAGTAGAGTGTTGTTGTAGTGTTTAACATAGTAGGAAGAGAGTAGAGTAGAGTGTTGTCTGTCATGTTAACAGAGTTGGAGGGGAGAGAGAATGTTGTCTGTGTGTTAACAGAGTAGAAGGGGAGTAGAGTAGAGTGTTGTTTGTAGTGTTTAACATAGTAGGAAGAGAGTAGAGTAGAGTGTTGTCTGTCGTGTTTAACAGAGTAGAAGGGGAGTAGAGTAGAGTGTTGTTTGTAGTGTTTAACAGAGTTGGAGGGGAGTAGAACGTTGTCTGTAGTGTTTAACATAGTAGGAAGAGAGTAGAGTAGAGTGTTGTCTGTCGTGTTTAACAGAGTAGAAGGGAGTAGAGTAGAGTGTTGTTTGTAGTGTTTAACATAGTATGAAGAGAGTAGAGTAGAGTGTTGTCTGTCGTGTTTAACAGAGTAGGAGGGGAGTAGAGTAGAGTGTTGTTCGTAGTGTTTAACATAGTAGGAAGAGAGTAGAGTAGAGTGTTGTCTGCGTGTTTAACAGAGTAGGAGGGGAGTAGAATAGAGTGTTGTCTGTAGTGTTTACCGGAGTAGGAGGGAAGTAGAGTGTTGCCTGTAGTTTTTAACATAGTAGATGGGAGTAGAGTAGAGTGTCGTCTGCAGTGTTTACAGAGTAGGAGGGGAGTAGAGTGTTGTCTGTAGTGTTTAACAGAGTAGGATGGGAGTAGAGTGTTGCCTGTAGTTTTTAATATAGTAGGAGGGGAGTAGAGTAGATGTCGTCTGCAGTGTTTAACAGAGTAGGATGGGAGTAGAGTGTTGCCTGTAGTTTTTAATATAGTAGATGGGAGTAGAGTAGAGTGTCGTCTGCAGTGTTTAACAGTAGGAGGGGAGTGAGTGTTGTCTGTAGTGTTTAACAGAGTAGGAGGGGAGTAGAGTGTTGTCTGTAGTGTTTAACAGAGTCAGAGGGAGTAGAATGTTATCTTTAGTGTTTAACAAAGTATGAGGTGAGTAGAGTGTTGTCTGTAGTGTTAACAGAGTAGGAGGGGAGTAGAGTGTTGTCTGTAGTTTTTAACAGAGTAGAGGGGAGTAGAGTAGAGTGTCGTCTGTAGTGTTGAACAGAGTAGGAGGGGAGTAGAGTGTTGTCTGTATTTTTTAATAGAGTAGAGGGGAGTAGAGTAGAGTGTCGTCTGTAGTGTTTAACAGAGTAGAAGGGGAGTAGAGTGTTGTCTGTAGTGTTTAACGGAGTTGGAGGGGAGTAGAATGTTGTCTGTATTGTTTGACAGTGTAGAAGGGGAGTAGAGTAGAGTGTTATCTGTAGTGTTTAACATAGTAGGAATAGAGTAGAGTAGAGTGTTTTTCTGCGGTGTTTAACAGAGTAGAAGGGGAGTAGAGTAGAGTGTTATCTGTAGTGTTTAACAGAGTAGGAGAGGAGCAGAGTAGAGTGTTATCTGTAGTGTTTAACAGAGTAGGAGAGGAGCAGAGTAGAGTGTTGTCTGTAGTGTTTAACAGAGTAGGAGGGAAGTAGAGTGTTGTCTGCAGTGTTTAACAGAGTAGGAGGGGATTACAGCATTGTCTGTAGTGTTTAACAGAGTAGGAGGGGAGTAGAGTGTTGTCTGTAGTGTTTAACAGAGTCGGAGGGGAGTAGAATGTTATCTTTAGTGTTTAACAAAGTAGGAGGTGAGTAGATTGTTGTCTGTAGTGTTAACAGAGTAGGAGGGGAGTAGAGTGGTGTCTGTAGTGTTTAACAGAGTAGGAGGGGAGTAGAGTAGAGTGCCGTCTGCAGTGTTTAACAGAAGAGAAGGAGAGTAGAGTGTTGTCTGTAGTGTTTAACAGAGTAGGAGGGGAGTAGAGTGTTGTCTGTAGTGTTTAACAGAGTCGGAGGGGAGTAGAATGTTATCTTTAGTGTTTAACAAAGTAGGAGGTGAGTAGATTGTTGTCTGTAGTGTTAACAGAGTAGGAGGGGAGTAGAGTGTTGTCTGTAGTTTTTAACAGAGTAGAGGGGAGTAGAGTAGAGTGTCGTCTGTAGTATTTAACAGAGTACGAGGGGAGTAGAGTGTTGTCTGTAGTGTTTAACAGAGTTGGAGGGGAGTAGAATGTTGTCTGTACTGTTTGACAGTGTAGAAGGGGAGTAGAGTAGAGTGTTATCTGTAGTGTTTTAACATTAGGAAGAGAGTAAGTAGTAGAGTGTTTTCTGCAGTGTTTAACAGAGTAGAAGGGGAGTAGAGTAGAGTGTTATCTGTAGTGTTTACCGGAGTAGGAGGGAAGTAGAGTGTTGTCTGCAGTGTGTAATAATGTCGGAAGGGAGTAGAGTGTTGTCTTTCGTGATTAACAGAGTAGGCGGGGAGTAGAGTGTTGTCTGCAGTGTTTAATAATGTAGGAAGGGAGTAGAGTGTTGTCTTTAGTGTTTAACAGAGTAGGAGGGGAGTAGAGTAGAGTGTTGTCTGTAGTGTTTAACAGAGTAGGGGGGAGTAAAGTAGAGTGTGACTGCATTGTTTAACAGAGTAGGAGAGATGAGTAGAGTGTTGTCTGTAGTGTTTTAACAGAGTAGGAGGGGAGTAGAGTAGTGCCTGTAGTTTTTAACAGAGTAGGAAGAGGTAGAGTGTCGTCTGTAGTGTTTAAATAGTAGGAGGGGAGTAGAATGTGTCTGTAGTGTTTAAAGAGTAAGAGGGAGTAGAGTGTTGTCTGTAGTGTTTAACAGAGAGTAGATGGGAGTAGAGGTGTCTGTCGTGTTAACAGAGTAGGAGGGAGGAGAGTGTTGTCTGTAGTGTTTAACAGAGTGGAGGATAGTAGAGTAGAGTGTTGTCTCTAGTGTTTAACAGAAGTTAGAGGAGTAGAGTGTTGTCTGTAGTGTTTAACAGAGTAGGAGGGGGTAGATTAGATGTTGTCTGTAGTGTTTAACAGAGTAGAAGGGGAGTAGAGTAGAGTGTTGTTTGTAGTGTTTAACATAGTAGGAAGAGAGTAGAGTAGAGTGTTGTCTGTCGTGTTTAACAGAGTAGGAGGTGAGTAGAATAGAGTGTTGTCTGTAGTGTTTACCTTGAGTAGGAGGGAAGTAGAGTGTTGCCTGTAGTTTTTAACATAGTAGATGGGAGTAGAGTAGACTGTCGTCTGCAGTGTTTAACAGAGTAGGAGGGGAGTAGAGTGTTGTCTGTAGTGTTTAACAGAGTAGGAGGGGAGTAGAGTAGAGTGTCGTCTGCAGTGTTTAACAGATAGTAGGATGAGTAGAGTGTTGCCTGTAGGTTTTAACATAGTAGATGGAGGAGAGTAGAGTAGAGTGTGTCTGCAGTGTTTAAAGAGTAGGAGGGAGTAGAGGTGTTGTCTGTAGTGTTTAACAGAGTAGGAGGGGAGTAGAGTGTTTCTGCAGTGTTTAAAAGAGTCGGAGGGAGTAGAATGTTATCTTTAGTGTTTAACAAGATATGAGGTGAGTAGAGTGTTGTCTGTAGTGTTAACATAGTAGGAGGGAGTAGAGTGTTGTCTGTAGTTTTTAACAGAGTAGAGGGAGTAGAGTAGAGTGTCGTCTGTAGTGTTTAACAGAGTAGGAGGGGAGTAGAAGTGTTGTCTGTAGTGTTTAACGGAGTTGGAGGGGAGTAGAATGTGTCTGTATTGTTTGTACAGTGTAGAAGGGGAGTAGAGTGGTGTTATCTGTAGTGTTTAACATAGTAGCAATAGAGTAGAAGTAGTGTTTTCTGCGGTGTTTAACAGAGTAGGAGGGGAGTAGAGTGTTGTCTGTAGTGTTTAACAGAGTAGGAGGGGAGTAGAGTAGAGTGTCGTCTGCAGTGTTTAACAGAGTAGGATGGGAGTAGAGTGTTGCCTGTAGGTTTTAACATAGTAGATGGGAGTAGAGTAGAGTGTCGTCTGCAGTGTTTAACAGAGTAGGAGGGGAGTAGAGTGTTGTCTGTAGTGTTTAACAGAGTAGGAGGGGAGTTGAGTGTTGTCTGCAGTGTTTAACAGAGTCGGAGGGGAGTAGAATGTTATCTTTAGTGTTTAACAAAGTATGAGGTGAGTAGAGTGTTGTCTGTAGTGTTAACAGAGTAGGAGGGGAGTAGAGTGTTGTCTGTAGTTTTACAGAGTAGAGGGGAGTAGAGTAGAGTGTCGTCTGTAGTGTTTAACAGAGTAGGAGGGGAGTAGAGTGTTGTCTGTAGTGTTTAACGGAATTGGAGGGGAGTAGAATGTTGTCTGTATTGTTTGACAGTGTAGAAGGGGAGTAGAGTAGAGTGTTTTCTGTAGTGTTTAACATAGTAGGAATAGAGTAGAGTAGAGTGTTTTCTGCGGTGTTTAACAGAGTAGAAGGGGAGTAGAGTAGAGTGTTATCTGTAGTGTTTAACAGAGTAGGAGAGGAGCAGAGTAGAGTGTTGTCTGTAGTGTTTAACAGAGTAGGAGGGATTACGCATTGTCTGTAGTGTTTAACAGAGTAGGGGGAGTGAGTAGAGTGTTGTTGCAGTGTTTAACAGAAGAGAGGAGAGTAGAGTGTTGTCTGTAGTGTTTAACAGAGTAGGAGGGGAGTGAGTAGAGTGCGTTTGCAGTGTTTAACGAAAGAAGGAGAGTAGAGTGTTGTCTGTAGTGTTTAACAGAGTCGGAGTGGAGTAGAATGTTATCTTTAGTGTTTAACAAAGTAGGAGAGTGAGTAGATTGTTGTCTGTAGTGTTAACCAGAGTAGGAGGGGAGTTAGAGTGTTAGTGTATCTTTAGTGTTTAACAAAGTAGGAGGTGAGTAGATTGTTGTCTGTAGTGTTAACAGAGTAGGAGGGGAGTAGAGTGTTGTCTCTAGTTTTTAACAGAGTAGAGGGGAGTAGAGTAGAGTGTTATCTGTAGTGTTTACCGGAGTAGGAGGGAAGTAGAGTGTTGTCTTCAGTGTGTAATAATGTCGGAAGGGAGTAGAGTATTGTCTTTAGTGATTAACAGAGTAGGCGGGGAGTAGAGTGTTGTCTGCAGTGTTTAATAATGTAGGAAGGGAGTAGAGTGTTGTCTTAGTGTTAACAGAGTAGGAGGGGAGTAGAGTAGAGTAAGTGTTTCTGTAGTGTTTAACAGAGTAGGAGGGGAGTAAAGTAGAGTGGTCTGCATTGTTAACAGAGTGGAGAGGATAGAGTAGAGTGTTGTCTGTAGTGTTTAACAGAGTAGGAGGGGAGTAGAGTAGTGTTGCCTAGTTTTTAACAGAGTAGGAAGAGTAGAGTGTCGTCTGTAGTGTTTACATAGTAGGAGGGGAGTAGAAATGTTGTCTGTAGTGTTTAAAAGAGTAAGAGGGAGTAGAGTGTTGTCTGTAGTGTTTAACAGAGTAGATGGGAGTAGAGTGTGTCTGTCGTGTTAACAGAGTAGGAGGAGAGGAGAGTGTTGTCTGTAGTGTTTAACAGAGTAGTGAGGAGAGTAGAGTAGAGTGTTGTCTCTAGTGTTTAACAGAAATTGGAGGGAGTAGAGTGTTGTCTGTAGTGTTTAACAGAGTAGGAGGGGAGTAGATTAGAATGTTGTCTGTAGTGTTTAACAGAGTAGAAGGGGAGTAGAGTAGAGTGTTGTTTGTAGTGTTTAACATAGTAGGAAGAGAGTAGAGTAGAGTGTCGTCTGCAGTGTTTAACAGAGTAGGAGGGGAGTAGAGTGTTGTCTGTAGTGTTTAACAGAGTAGGAGGGGAGTAGAGTAGAGTGTCGTCTGCAGTGTTTACAGTAGTAGATGGGAGTAGAGTGTTGCCTGTAGGTTTTAACATAGTAGATGGAGTAGAGTAGAGTGTCGTCTGCAGTGTTAACAGAGTAGGAGGGAGTAGAGTGTTGTCTGTAGTGTTTAACAGAGTAGGAGGGGAGTAGAGTGTTGTCTGCAGTGTTTAACAGAGTCGGAGGGAGTAGAATGTATCTTTAGTGTTTAACAAAGTATGAGGTGAGTAGAGTGTTGTCTGTAGTGTTAACATAGTAGGAGGGAGTAGAGGTGTTGTCTGTAGTTTTTAACAGAGTAGGTAGAGTGTCGTCTGTAGTGTTTAACAGAGTAGAGGGAGTAGAGTGTTGTCTGTAGTGTTTAACGGAGTTGGAGGGGGAGTAGAATGTTGTCTGTATTGTTTGACAGTGTAGAAGGGGAGTAGAGTAGAGTGTTTTCTGTAGTGTTTAACATAGTAGGAATAGAGTAGAGTAGAGTGTTTTCTGCGTGTTTAACAGAGTAGAAGGGGAGTAGATAGAGTGTTATCTGTAGTGTTTAACAGAGTAGGAGAGGAGCAGAGTAGAGTGTTGTCTGTAGTGTTTAACAGAGTAGGAGGGGATTACAGCATTGTCTGTAGTGTTTAACAGAGTAGGGGGGAGTAGAGTAGAGTGTCGTTTGCAGTGTTTAACAGAAGAGAAGGAGAGTAGAGTGTTGTCTGTAGTGTTTAACAGAGTAGGAGGGGAGTAGAGTAGAGTGTCGTTTGCAGTGTTTAACAGAAGAGAAGGAGAGTAGAGTGTTGTCTGTAGTGTTACAGAGTCGGAGGGAGTAGAATGTTATCTTAGTGTTTAACAAAGTAGGAGGTGAGTAGATTGTTGTCTGTAGTGTTAACGAGTAGGAGGGGAGTAGAGTGTTATCTTTAGTGTTTAACAAAGTAGGAGGTGAGTAGATTGTTGTCTGTAGTGTTAACAGAGTAGGAGGGGAGTAGAGTGTTGTCTCTAGTTTTTAAACAGAGAGAGGGGAGTAGAGTAGAGTGTTATCTGTAGTGTTTAACGGAGGTATTGGGAAGTAGAGTGTTGTCTGCAGTGTGTAATAAGTCGGAAGGGAGTAGAGTGTTGTCTTTAGTGATAACAGAGTAGGCGGGGAGTAGAGTGTTGTCCTGCAGTGTTTAATAATGTAGGAAGGGAGTAGAGTGTTGTCTTTAGTGTTTAACAGAGTAGGAGGGGAGTAGAGTAGATGTGTTGTCTGTAGTGTTAACAGAGTAGGAGGGGAGTAAAGTAGAGTTGTGGTCTGCATTGTTAACAGAGAGGAGGAATAGAGTAGAGTGTGTCTGTAGTGTTTAACAGAGTAGGAGGGAGTAGAGTAGTGTTGCCTGTAGTTTTTAGAGTAGAGAGGTAGAGTGTCGTCTGTAGTGTTTAACATAGTAGGAGGGGAGTAGAAGTGTTGTCTGTAGTTTAAAAGAGTAAGATGGGAGTAGAGTGTTGTTTGTAGTGTTTAACAGAGTAGATGGGAGTAGAGTGTTGTCTGTCGTGTTTAACAGAGTAGGAGGGAGGAGAGGAGTGTTGTCTGTAGTGTTTAACAGAGTAGGAGGAGAGTAGAGTAGAGTGTTGTCTCTAGTGTTTAAACAGAATTGAGGTGGAGTAGAGTGTTGTCTGTATGTTTAACAGATAGGAGGGGTAGATTAGAATGTTGTCTGTAGTATTTAACAGAGTAGAAGGGGAGTAGAGTAGAGTGTTGTTTGTAGTGTTTAACATAGTAGGAAGAGAGTAGATAGAGTGTTGTCTGTCGTCGTGTTTAACAGAGTAGGAGGTGAGTAGAATAGAGTGTGTCTCTGTAGTGTTTACTTGAGTAGGAGGAGTAGAGTGTTGCCTGTAGTTTTTAACATAGTAGATGGGAGTAGAGTAGACGGTCTGCAGTGTTTAACAGAGTAGGAGGGGAGTAGAGTGTTGTCTGTAGTGTTTAACAGAGTAGGAGGGGAGTAGAGTAGAGTGTCGTCTGCAGTGTTTAACAGAGTAGGATGGGAGTAGAGTGTTGCCTGTAGTTTTAACATAGTAGATGGAGTAGAGTAGAGTGTCGTCTGCAGTGTTTAACAGAGTAGGAGGGGAGTAGAGTGTTGTCTGTAGTGTTTAACAGAGTAGGAGGGGTAGAGTAGAGTGTTGTCTGTAGTGTTTAACAGAGTCGGAGGGGAGTAGAATGTTATATTTAGTGTTTACAAAGTATGAGGTGAGTAGAGTGTTGTCTGTAGTGTTAAACATAGTAGGAGGGGAGTAGAGTGTTGTCTGTAGTTTTAACAGAGTAAGAGGGAGTAGAGTAGAGTGGTGTCTGTAGTGTTTAAAAATAGAGTAGGAGGGGAGTAGAGTGTTGTCTGTAGTGTTTAACGGAGTTGGAGGGGAGTAGAATGTTGTCTGTATTGTTTGACAGTGTAGAAGGGGAGTAGAGTAGAGTGTTATCTGTAGTGTGTTAACATAGTAGCAATAGAGTAGAGTAGAGTGTTTTCTGCGGTGTTTAACAGAGTAGGAGGGAGTAGAGTGTTGTCTGTAGTGTTTAACAGAGTAGGGGGGAGTAGAGTAGAGTGTTCGTCTGCAGTGTTAACAGAAGAGAAGGAAGTAGAGTGTTTGTAGTGTTTAACAGAGTAGGAGGGGAGTAGAGTAGAGTGTCGTTGCAGTGTTTAACAGAAGAGAGGAGAGTAGAGTGTTGTCTGTAGTGTTTAAACAGAGTCGGAGGGGAGTAGAATGTTATCTTTAGTGTTTAACAAAGTAGGAGGTGAGTAGATTGTTGTCTGTAGTGTTAACAGAGTAGGAGGGGAGTAGAGTGTTATCTTAGTGTTTAACAAGTAGGAGGTGAGTAGATTGTTGTCTGTAGTGTTAACAGAGTAGGAGGGGAGTAGAGTGTTGTCTCTAGTTTTAACAGAGTAGAGGGAGTAGAGTAGAGTGCTCGTCTGTAGTATTTAACAGAGTACGAGGGGAGTAGAGTGTTGTCTGTAGTGTTTAACGAGTAGAGGGAGTAGAATGTTGTCTGTAGTGTTTGACAGTGTAGGAGGGGAGTAGAGTAGAGTGGTATCTGTAGTGTTTAACATAGTAGGAAGAGAGTAGAGTAGAGTGTTTTCTTCGTGTTAACAGAGTAGAAGGGGAGTAGAGTAGAGTATTATCTGTATGTTTACCGGAGTAGGAGGAAGTAGAGTGTTGTCTGCAGTGTTTAATAATGTAGGAAGGGAGTAGAGTGTTGTCTGTAGTGATTAACAGTAGGAGGGAGTAGAGTGTTGTCTGTAGTGTTTAACAGAGTGTAGGGGAGTAGAGTGTTGTCTGCAGTGTTTAATAATGTAGGAGGAAGTAGAGTGTTGTCTGCAGTGTTTAATAATGTAGGAAGGGAGTAGAGTGTTGTCTGTGGTGATTAACAGAGTAGGAGGGAGTAGAGTGTTTTCTGTAGTGTTTAACAAAGTAGGAGGGAAGTAGTGTGTTTGTCTGCAGTGTTTAACAGAGTAGAGGGGATTATAGCATTGTCTGTAGTGTTTAACAGAGTAGGAGGGGAGTGGAGTAGAGTCTTGTCTTGTCTGTAGTGTTTATCAGAGTAGCAAGGGAGTAGAGTAGAGTGTTGTCTGTAATGTTTTAACAGAGTGAGGGGAAATAAAGTGTTGTCTGTTGTGTTTAACAGAGTAGGAGGGAGTAGAGTACAGTGTTGTCTGTAGTGTTTAACAGAATAGAAGGGGAGTAGAGAATTGTGTCATCGCAGTGTTTACAGAGTACGAGGGGAAAGAGTGTTGTCTGTTGTGTTTAACAGGGTAGGAGGGAGTAGAGGTGTTGTCTGCAGTGTTTAATAATGTAGGAGGGGAGAATAGTGGTGTCTGTAGGTTTAACAGAGTAGGAAAGGAGTAGAGTAGAGTGTTGTCTGTGTGTTTAACAGGGTAGGAAGGTGTAGAGTAGAGTGTTGTCTGTAGTGTTTAACAGAGTTGAAGGGGAGTGAGTAGAGTGTTGTCTGTAGTATTTAACAGAGTTTGAAGGGGAGTAGAGTAGAGTGTTGACTGTAGTATTTAACAGAGAAGGAGGGTGTATAGTTAGAGTTTTTGTCTGTAGTATTTAACAGAGAAGGAGGGGAGTAAAGTAGAGTGTTGTCTGTAGTGTTAACAGAGTTGAAGGGGAGTAGAGTGTTGTCTGTAGTGTTAACGGAGTGGAGGGAAGTAGAATGTTGTCTGTAGGGTTAACAGAGTAGAAGGGGAGGGGAGTAGAGTGTTGTCTGCAGTGTTTAACTGAGCGGAGAGGAGTAGAGGTTGTCTTAAGTGTTTAACAGAGTAGGAGGGGAGTAAAGTAGAGTGTTGTCTGTATGTTTAACAGAGTAGAAGGGGATAAGAGTGTTGTCTGTAGTGTTTAACAGAGTAACAGGGTAGGAGATGTTGTCTGTAGTGTTTAACAGAGTAGGGGATTAGAGTGTGTTGAGATTTATGATAAAAACATCCTAAAGATTGATTCTATACTTCGTTTGACATGTTTCTACGAACTGTGAATATGACTTTTCGTCTGAACTTTCGCATGGACTTGCCCGCGCCTCGTGAGATTGTGATTGTGTACTAACGCGGCGAACAAAAGGGAGGATTTGGACATAAATTATGAACTTATCGAACGTTTCAAACATTTATTGTGGAACTGGGATTCCTGGATTGCATTCTTATGAAGATCATCAAGTAAGTGAATATTTATAATGCTATTTCTGACTTCTGTTTGACTTCACAACAGGCGTATATCTGTATGGCTTGTTTTGTTGTCTGACGCTATCGCTGTACTAGATTATTGCATGGTGTGGCTTTTCCGGGGTAAAGCTTTTTTGGAAATCTGACACAGCGGTTGCATTAAGGAGTAAGTGGATTCTAAAATCACCATTCGCATACACTCGATTATTCTTTATCAATGTTTATCTATGAGTTAATTTCTGTAAATTTGATGTGGCCTTTCTGCACAATTATACAGGAGTTTAGGAGACCTACTGTGCAACAATAAAGCGCCCAATGTACGTGAGATGTCTTTGGATATAAATATGCAACTGGATCGGATACAAAAACACAGTACCAGGTCAGTAGTGTAAATGAAGGGCCCGTTCTGAAGTGTCGATTTGAGGGAAGAATCCGATCAATTACTTAAGGTTTGTAGCGATTAATGGTCCGTATTCTCTTGTTTCCTGCACACACATAAGGACTGTTGTGACGACACAACACGTGGTGGGAAAAATGTGTGAGGGGTCGTTGGATAGGTGCGGACTACGGG
>NC_052330.1:18420126-18427405 GCF_016432855.1 Salvelinus namaycush | reverse complement strand
CTCCCCCCCCCCCTCCCCTCAACACCGCTCTCCTCGTTCTCTCGTCCCCCCCCCCCCCCCCCCCCCCCCCCCCCCCCCCCCCCCCTGCATGGACCAACACAAGTCCTGCTGTCAGTATAGTAAATATTGAGCAAGAGAAGACAACCTAGCAGCCCACTACTGAGAACAGAGGGGGTGAGACGAGGAGACGAGGGGGTTTTGTGGACAAGCGGCACAGATGAGGCATTTATCACTCTCATTCATTCTCGTCTCCCTTAACCCCCTACCCACCCACCCCCCCCCCCTCTCTCTGTGACAGGTTGCTTTGAGACAGAGGGATAAGCTCTCCTGCAGAAAGGGGGAATCGGATTTCCTCTTTTTTGATGAGATAATAAAATATGACAGAGGACAATGGCAGCGCCTAGACTGCTGGGGGCTATTCACACAACATCATCCAGGCTGTCTTAAGACTGCTTAAACCAACAGCAGAAAGGTAGCCAGCCATGGTGCCTGAATCCACTCCTGTTCAACGGGACGCTGTGTGTGTGGTGTATCTGTGTGTTTGTTCTGTAAAGCCTGAGAAAGCCCCTCTATGTGACTCAGTGTATAGTGTTTGTTTGGCCAGCGTGTTTTCTCCCTGCCTTTGGGAACTGTCAGGAGATGTATTGCACCTTCTATTTGCTCAGCGCTGGACAAACAAAATGAGACCCTGGAAGATAAGCTCTGTGTGCGCTGGACTAGCCTTGAAGGATGCATGCCACCGAGGGAACCCACATGCTCTGAGTTCCCCTGGGTTAATTCCTAACCCGCTCCGGGCTCCCGGCCTGGGAATAGGAACGCTTCCCATACCTTTTTCATCTGGGTGAGGGACACTCCAGGATTTTACTTTCCACTGAATTCTGTGGATGTTGAGCTCTTACACCGGAACACAGTTTCTTTCATACATTTAACCAGCTTCAACTCCTGAATGGTCGATGTTGGACACTGTTCAGCAGGGAAGCACAATCTGAACTTGAGAAAATAAAATGTCTTAGTTGACTACAACCAGATTTTCCCAGAAACATCACACAGACAACCCTGTTTATCAACTCCAATCAATCATCTACAAAGGCCTTGATAAGCTCTTGGACTGCACTGTCACTTTGGGCAAACAGAACCCATGCCCCCTTCCTCCCCCTCTTCCTCCCCCTCTTCCTCACGCCACCGCACTTCAGCTGATAAGACAATGCCATGGCTGAAGAGTCCAAGAGAAAAGGAGAGGGGGGAAGAAAAGAGAGGAGGAAAGAAGAGAGGAGAGGGGCAGTGTAAATCGGCTGCTGGTCGTACTGACAGTGACAGGGAGATGGAGGAGGGGGCCTTGGGGCCCTAGCTGAAGCCTTGCCGAGCTGCTGCCTGCCTACGTCTGTGTTTTCCTTGTGGGAGAAAACGCTGGGCCAGTGTCATCTGTGTGCTTCTCAAGGTGTACCACATCATCTGTGTGCTTCTCAAGGTGTACCACATCATCTGTGTGCTTCTCAAGGTGTACCACATCATCTGTGTGCTTCTCAAGGTGTACCACATCATCTGTGTGCTTCTCAAGGTGTACCACATCATCTGTGTGCTTCTCAAGGTGTACCACATCATCTGTGTGCTTCTCAAGGTGTACCACATCATCTGTGTGCTTCTCGAGGTGTACCACATCATCTGTGTGCTTCTCAAGGTGTACCACATCATCTGTGTGCTTCTCGAGGTGTACCACATCATCTGTGTTTCTCAAGGTTACCACATCATCTGTGTGCTTCTCAAGGTGTACCACGTCATCTGTGTGCTTCAAGTGTTACCACGGCATCTGTGTGCTTCTCAAGGTGTACCACGTCATCTGTGTGCTTCTCAAGGTGTACCACATCATCTGTGTACTTCTCAAGGTGTACCACGTCATCTGTGTGCTTCTCAAGGTGTACCACATCATCTGTGTACTTCTCAAGGTGTACCACGTCATCTGTGTACTTCTCAAGGTGTACCACGTCATCTGTGTGCTTCTCAAGGTGTACCACATCATCTGTGTACTTCTCAAGGTGTACCACGTCATCTGTGTACTTCTCAAGGTGTACCACATCATCTGTGTGCTTCTCGAGGTGTACCACATCATCTGTGTACTTCTCAAGGTGTACCACAGGCAGGGAGAAAACACTGGGTCAGCGTCATCTGTGTACTTCTCAAGGTGTACCACAGGCAGGGTGTCAAGGACGGGACAGGGTCGAAGACGCTGCTGACAAACTCCCATCACTCCTTTCCCTCATCCCCCGCAATCATATCAGGGCCTTGTCTGACATCTCTCCCCTCTCTCCAGATGGGTAGTTAGGCTACTCAGAGAGAGCTGTCCATCAGAGAGAGAGCTGTCTGTTCTCATGTACTTTACACAACTGCAGAATTCAAGGAACACAACTGATACAGCAATACAAGAGAGAAACACAACTCTAGCTTCTGTGCTCTCTGATTCATATCCATTAAGATGAGTAAAAGACACAAACTTCTCTGAAACACACATCACACATTTCATAATGTATTTGATATGCCCCCCCCCCAACACAGCAGAGACTCAGCCGTAGATCTAAATGGGGGTCAGAGAGTGGTGTTGGGGCCTCTGAGGTCAGTAAGCCAGGCCGGATCCCAGAGAGGGGCCAGGGGGTGAAAATAAAGAGGGAATCTGGAAGACAGGACAGGGACATCTGGAGAGGAGGAGAATGGATGGGCGGGAATAGAGAAGCCAGGGATAAGGAGGGTGTTGGTGGGCAGGTTGACAAAGCTGGGGGCAGTAAGGAACAGAGAGAACGAGGGGAATGAGGGAGAGAGAAAGAAAGAGAAAGAGGGGGAATAATGGTGCAGATTGGAGGAGGGATGAAGCTAGGCACTCAACTGACTGGGAAATAGGACGGGTGTGTGGGTGTGTGTGTGTATGTGTGTGTGTGTGTGTGTGTGTGTGCGTGTTTGTGTGTAAGGGGGGTCTTTGACACATCTGCAGCTCTGATGCACGCCCTGGTCATTCTGGCATGAGTCCCTTTGCCACGCTTCATTAGTCACCCAAACACACACACACACACACACACACACACACACACACACACACACACACACACACACACACACACACACACACACACACACACACTAAAAATGTCCAGGAATAATGACATAATCAGCAGCTGTGTCACCAGGGAGGCTGCCTCTCACAAGGTGAACAGAGACAGAAGGATGAGGGGAAGAGGGGAAGAGGGGAGGGGGCGGAAGAGAATAAGGGATGGAATGGACTGGAGTATGAGGTGTGTGTGTATGGAGAGATTTAGAGTGTGTGTATGTGTGTGCCTGTGTGTGTGTGTGTGCGTGCGTGCGTGCGTGCGTGCGTGCGTGCGTGCGTGCGTGCGTGCGTGCGTGCGTGCGAGAGAGAGAGAGAGAGAGAGAGAGAGACACAAGAGGTGAGGAGATAAGTCAGGCCACAAGGAGTTGTTCCCATTAAGTGGGTCTTCCCCATTCCTGGTGCTCCAGGCTTCAAGCACAGTTCTCCTCATTTAATCAGCACTCAGAATAAAGTGGTTTCCTCTGACACACACACACAAACACACACGGTCACGTACACACTAAAGATGGGACCTGCCAGATATCTCAAACTGAAGCCCTTAATAGCTACAGGGCACTCAGAGAAGAGTAGATGATCCCTTTCTCACTTTTCTCTTCTCTTCTCTCTCTTCTCCCTTCTCTTCTCTTCTCTTCCCTCTCTCTCTCTCTCTCTTTATTCTCTTCTCTCTCTCTTCTCTTCTCCCTTCTCTTCTCTTCTCTCTCTCTTCTCTTCTCTTCTCTCTCTTTATTCTCTTCTCTTCTCTCTCTCTTCTCTTCTCTTCTCTTCTCTCTCTCTTCTCTTCTCTTCTCTTCTCTCTCTTTATTCTCTTCTCTTCTCTCTCTTTATTCTATTCTCTTCTCTCTCTTCTCTTCTCTCTCTCTCTCCTCTCTCTTTATTCTATTCTCTTCTCTTCTCTCCTCTTCTCTTCTCTCCCTCTTCTCTTCTCTTCTCTTCCCTCTCTCTTCTCTCTCTCTTTATTCTCTTCTCTTCTCTCCTCTTCTCTTCTCTCCCTCTTCTCTTCTCTTCTCTTCCCTCTCTCTTCTCTCTCTCTTTATTCTCTTTCTCTCTCTCCTCTTCTCTTCTCTCCCTCTCTTTTCTCTTCTCTTCTCTCTCTCTTCTCTCTCTCTTTATTCTCTTCTCTTCTCTCTCTCTTCTCTTCTCTTCTCTCTCTCTTCTCTTCTCTTCTCTCTCTTTATTCTCTTCTCTCTCTCTCTTCTCTTCTCTTCTCTTCTCTCTCCTCTCTCTCTCTCTCTCCTCTCTCTTTATTCTATTCTATTCTCTTCTCTTCTCTCTCTCTCTCTCTTCTCTTCTCTCTCTCTCTTTATTCTATTCTATTCTCTTCTCTTCTCTCCCTCTTCTCTTCTCTTCTCTTCCCTCTCTCTTCTCTCTCTCTTTATTCTCTTCTCTTCTCTCTCTCTTCTCTTCTCTTTTCTTCTCTTCTCTTCTCTTCTCTCTCTCTCTCTTCTCTTCTCTTCTCTCTCTCTTCTCTTCTTTCTCTTCTCTCTCTTTATTCTCTTCTCTCTCTCTTCTCTTCTCTTCTCTTCCTTTGCTACTTTCTATCTCCTCTTTCTTTCCACCTTTCTGCCCTACTAGAGGATGATAACGCATAGAGATAACGGTTTAGGTTCCTGAAACTAAAGACTATAAGATGAACAGCTAAAACCATTTTTGGGTGACTCTCACAGAAACCCACAGCACCCTCCACAACACTAGCTACAGTGATACAGTGTTGAAGCAGATGTGTGATTAAGATGTAAATGAGTGTGAGCCTTACAGGCTGATCAGAGTGTTGCTCCTCCTTCCTCTCCTCAGGTCATCATTACTGTTCTCTATTAGACCCTACCGTCTGCCTGCCAGGAACACGGATTTGGACACTTTGGGCTAGTGTGTTAAATGTATCTCTCTCCCTCTCTTTCTTTCTCTCTCTGTCTTTCACACACACACACACACACACACACACACACACACACACACACACACACACACCCACACACACACGCACACACACACCACACACACACACACACACACACACACGCACACACACACACACACACACACACACTCCATTCAAAGGGAACCCTAGAGGATCTTATTGAAAATCTTACGCCTGTGTGTGTCTGCTCTGTGTGTCTGTCTGTCTGTGTGTGTCTGGTCTGTGTGTGTCTGCTCTGTGTGTCTGTGTGTGTCTGCTCTGTGTGTGTCCACTCAATGGCCGTGACCTTTTAACCCCAAAACCCCTCAGGGTCAAATTCAGGTCAGGGATATTACCCATACACAAACCACACCGAACACACCTGCTGTGTACTAGAGAGGAGCAAGAGAACGAGATAGACAGAGGGGAACAGGACAGAACAGACATTACCCTCTTGGAAGAGAACAAATGCAGCCCCAAGAGGGAGGAGGAGAGGAGAGGAGAGTGAGGGAGCGAGGGGGAAGGAGAGGTGAAGCACAGACAATGCTATGGGGCACGGCAGTTGGACAGACAGCATCTGGCCTGACCCTCTCTATGGTTATATTAATGGACAGGGACTGGAGAGGAGAGAGGGATGGAGAGAGAGAACGAGAGAGAGAAAGAGGGGGGAGAGAGGGGGTGGACATAAGGGAGAACAGAGGGAGGTAAAGGGGGAAGAAGTGGTTTAAAGGAAATATGTAAAGTCAAACTTCACTTGAATGG
Organism: Salvelinus namaycush; assembly: GCF_016432855.1. Lineage (NCBI taxonomy): Eukaryota > Metazoa > Chordata > Actinopteri > Salmoniformes > Salmonidae > Salvelinus > Salvelinus namaycush. Next base: position 18,421,655 of record NC_052330.1, on the reverse strand, counting down.
ACAAAGTTTTCTATAAATGTAGTATTTTGTCTTTGATGAAAAGAAAACCCCTGGCTATGAGAGAGTGAAGAAACGTGGGAGGGCCGTATCAATTCAAACAGAGGGATGACAGACGGATGGACAGACAAAAGAGGAAGAGAGACAAAAGGAGTGAGAGACGTCTTTCCAATAGGAGAGAGCAGCTGATAAGAGCGGACACATGATACCCTGAGGATGTCTGTGTGTGAGGGCTTTTACTACTACTCTCTAAACACACCGAATCATAGGCACTTTTAAATTAAATACTCAGTAGTGTGTGTGTGTGTGTGTGTGTGTGTGTGTGTGTGTGTGTGTGTGTGTGTGTGTGTGTGTGTGTGTGTGTGTGTGTGTGTGTGTGTGTGTGTGTGTGTGTGTGTGTGTGTGTGTGTGTGTGTGTGTGTGTGTGTGTGTGGGAGGAGCAGCTCCTGACAGAGGAAACTTGGCGTAGTCCCTGTTATGGAAATATGAGACGTTCCCAGAGCCATCATAAAAATGTCTCTTTATTGACCCCACCCCTCCTCTCTCTCTCCCACCATCTCATTCTGTGGTCACACGCAGCCTTATGAAAGGGGGAGAGAAAATGGAGGGATAGAGAAGAGAGGGGGCGGGGCTTGTCTTATGAAAGGGGGAGAGAAAATGGAGGGATAGAGAAGAGAGGGGGCGGGGCTTGTCTTCTGAAAGGGGAAGTTGCACCTCTACAGTTAGAACAAGCGTTGGAGTCGGGGGCAGGACAGGAGTTAGGCAGGGTATTTGATGATGGGGAGAAAGAGAGAGTTAGGAAAGAGAGAGGAGGAGAAGAAAGAAAGAGAGAGGGAGAGGGATATCCAGGCCAGGTAATTAACACAGGCTCTTAATTACAGCTGGTGTTCACTGTGCCAGAAGGAATGTGACAATTATGCCATTAAAACTTCCTAATGGGGGGAAAACAGAACAGGGGGTGGAGGGGGAAGAGAGGAGGGGATGGAGGGATGGATAGAGGGAGGGCGAGAGGGGGGGGCGGAAGACATGCAAAGAGGAGGATGAAAGAATGAAAGGAGAGAGGCAACAGAAGGAAGAGAGAAAGAAAGAGGGGAGGGAGATGAAAGAGAAGAGGAAACAATAACTACAAAAGAGGAGCTCAGAGGGAGACGGGAGCGTATTAGAGGAGCACAGTGACAGAGCAGATTATCATCAAACAAGAAAGGCCACAGACGTGTGTGTGTGTGTTGGCCGAAACAGAGGACATATTCATTCCAAAGACGCCACCAAGGTGGAAGGAACTTTGATGATGCAGAAACTGGCGAGGGGGAAAACTTGTCTCAGTGTTTTGGTGTGTTTCAGTGGGTCTCAATGGGTCTCAGGGTGTGTATATGTGTGTGTATACGTGTGTGTGCTGAACCTGCGTGGGCTCCTGTTTCAAGTGATGGCGTACTGTAGGTAAGGGAGGAAGAGGAGGAGGAGGAAGGACAGTGATCTATAGAAAAGGGCCTTGGGGGAATCTAGATACACATCCAGTACATTTCAATCTACAC